>NC_066879.1:28070114-28325961 GCF_022985175.1 Labeo rohita | reverse complement strand
AGAGGTTGGCCTATTGGGTGGTAGACGCTATTACCTTGGCGTACGAGTCCCAAGCTGAGCCGGGCTTGCTGCGCCATTCCTTACAGATCCGTGAGCTTTCTCCCAGTTGTTCCCATTTCTGGGAACTCTGGATCCTCCATGCCTAGGTCAGAGTAGTCCGTGACTGTGCTCCGGCAGGGGGTCTCCTTCGCCCCCTCTGTTTGTGGCATCATCTCTCAAGTATTTTTTTTGACGGTAAAAAAAAAAAGTGTTTCCCCTAAGATCTTATAAAGATACCCTATTGCTCTATCCCACATTACTTAAAGTTTCGTTAATGTGCTTCGCCCCCTAAACGGCTGCTTCAGAAATCTGGCACCCGTGGTGGGCCTACAGGGCATTGGGTAGGTTACGTATTGAGTTCATTTGTTCTGACACGCTTGCCTGTCATCATTTGTGCCTCAACTACATAACGTGGTTCAGGATTGTGGCGTTTTCCATAGGTAGATCCCAAATACATCACTCGGCGTAATGTCGGCATGAATGACTGAAGGGGAATGTCTAGCTTACGTCTGTAATCCTTGTTCCCTGAAGGAGGGAACGGAGACGTTACACTTCTCAGCAAAAACCTTAGTGAGTGGATGCATGCCGCCATCTTATGTACCCTTATGTTAGAGACATAACCTAGACATTGTTTTACTTTCTATTCATCAAAAAAATCCTGCAAAATATGAGATGATCAGTTAAAACAAGTCAAAAATGCACCTGCATACCAGTTTTCTAGTAATGTATTTGGTCATTATTTTTATTTTTTTTTTTTTTTAGATAATGTGTAAAAATGTGGCTTGTCTCGTTCTTGTGAACCCAATCTCGTGTCTCATCGCGTCTCGTCTCTTGAATTAAGTGTCGGCATTAATAATAATCACACAACAAAAGACAAGGAGAAAATAACTTCCTGCTCTTGACAGAATAGCATTTGTAGCTTTTATTAGAATTTATGTATTAAAAATACATATATTAAAAATATCACGATTTCTGAAAAAAATTCTTAAGCAGCACAACTGTTTTCAACATTGATGATAATAAGAAATGTTTCTTGAGTGTCAAAACATATGAGAATGATAATGCAACACTGGATACCGCAGTAGTGGCTGCTGAAAATTCGGCTTTGCCATCCCAGGAATAAATAAAATTTTAAACATATTAGCATAGAAAACTTTTTTTTTTTTTAAGGAGACCTATTACGTCTTTACAATATGTAATAGAAATCTCAGGTGTCCCCAGAAAGTGTCTGTGATGTTTCAGCTGAAAATACCCCACATATCATTTATTATATCATTTTGAGAATGCCTATTTTGAGTGGAAGTAGAGAAACACTGTTTTTGTGCACTCCCTTTAAAATGCAAATGAGCTGCTGCTCCCTCACCCCCTTTTCCAGAATAGGGCTGTGACGTAACTCAGATACTCTGCTAAAAAAACATCTGTTTGGTTTTGAATATCATGAATTTGAAATAATGTGTTTTAAAGCCAAATCAGTTTAAACTTCTGATATAGGGTTTTCTGAGCACACACATCCGAAGCACGTGCACAGAAAGCGGCTGTCACATGGCATGTGAGTACTAAACTAAGTTCTCCTTCATATCTTATTGCACTTAAACTGTCAAATTCACACAAGTTTATTTTAAAAACACACATGAGTTACAAAAAAAATTGGTTATATCTGTGAAGGTAAATAGCTGGGAAAGAAATCACATTTTTATATTAGATCTACGATGATAAAAAATGATTTTGTGGTGAAGTAAATACTACATTAAAAACAAATTTCTACAAAGTTTTTCCCATCATGCACTGGGGTATGAATAATTAAAAAGGTTACATTTTATACAAGTAAATCTTACTTATTGTTTTTTTTTTGTGTATGCAGGGGTGGATTAAGGTGGTCAGGGGCCCCTAGGCTGCTCTTTGTGTGTGGCCCCTCTTAATCATCGTGTTTTACTGGAGAAATGTATTTATTGCCATACATGGTCCACACGCAAATAGTAAGGTAAACAGGTATACACATATACATTGAGATAGCCAATCATACAGTGTTTCCTCTACATTCCCAGTGTTGCCACAGGGTTTTTGTAAGAAAATTTGTTAATTTTAAGTTTAAATCCATATGAGAGCAAAATCAAATGACTAGATCAATGAAGAAATATGTGCTCTTGTAAACAATTTCGTGCTGTAGTAGTAATTTATTTATTGGTTGAATAGATGTGAATGTGATGGTAGGTCACAAAATTCACTACATAAATTCTAATAAAAGCTACAAATGCTATTCTGTCAAGAGCAGGAAGTTATTTTCTCCTTGTCTTTTGTTGTGTGATTATTATTAATGCCGACACTTAATTCAAGAGACGAGACGCGATGAGACATGAGATTGGGTTCACAAGAACAAGACAAGCCACATTTTTACACATTATCTAAAAAATAAAAAATAAAAAAAAAATAATGACCAAATACATTACTAGAAAACTGGTATGCAGGTGCATTTTTGACTTGTTTTAACTGATCATCTCATAATAAATGTAATTTCAATTCTACTTTCTGAGTATGAATTGTCATATGCAGTAAAAGACACAACAACACTCAAGCACTGTAAAAGGTTTTGCCACAAACTCAACTAACTGGCTTCTCTCCTGTATGATTTTATCTGAATCTCTTCAGACCTTAGAACTGTACATTTGAGCTTCTAGAATGTTTGACCTCCTAACTGAACATCTTTTCACATATTGAACATAGAACTAAAAACAGTATAAACAAAACAGTTCTTTCTTAGTCTTATTAAGTGCAAACAACAAGTGCAACCAGAAACCAAATAGAAAGTGCAAATAGAAACCAAATTTTTCCAGCATGATAGAGAGCTATAGAAAACTACACAACCTAGTATAGCCTACATGCTAATAACAGCCTAGATATTGTATGTTGCCTAATTTGCGCACATCAGTGAGTCGCTTTCAAAACACTTTGTATTAAAATCGCTTTTGAATGTGCGGGAACATTTTACTTTTGGTTTTGATTTAACGATTGTGCAAACTCTCTGCGGTACTGCACATGCTTTCTACAAACAAGACATTAATAATCTTAGCTGGTTTGCAACGAATCCTGCTTTGATGTTTCTTATGGGCCAATGAGGGTCTTTTAATAATAAAAAAATCTGGCCAATCCAGGGCCTCTGCACACCTAGGGCCCCTAGGCTGCAGCCTAGGCAAGCCTATGTGTTAATCCGTGCCTGGATCTATGTGGCAGCAGTGTAATATACAGTAAGTAAATCAATAAATCCACTGCTTTCTTATCTTCTCTGAGGCTGGGACTCTAAATAATGTGCTCGTCTGTGAAGCCAACAACAGAACAGTTAGCATGCTTTGCTCTAACTTTTGCCATGGTGGTAGGATTGGTATACTGTTGTCACTTGCGAAAACAAAATAACGGCTCCCTGGGTGGAAACGTAATACCTGGGTGGAACATTATAATAAGATCCCCTTTCTACATCACAGGGGGCGCAAAATCTGAGTGGCTCAATTTTTCACATGCTTGCAGAAAAAGGCTTACCAAAACAAAGTTACTGGATTGTCCTTTTTAACATTTTCTGGGTTGGTACACTGTAAAATCCAGTAGTTTACCTTACTTAGATATAATTAGTTATCTTTACTTAGTTGCTATACTTACCAGGTTTTATTAAGTTACAGCTACTTTCAGGCGAGTAAAACAGTTTACTTACTACTTTGAGTGACGCTTACTTAAAATATTCAAGTAGCCACAAAGAAACCAATGACATTAATAAACCAGTGAGAGGCAGCAGTGCACTAATATGTTGCTAATTTGCAAAATAACAACAGAAGAAGAAGAAAAGCAATTTTTTTTTTGAGGTGGCAATTGTTAATCTGCAGTTATTTTTCACTAGTTACATTCACTCATTTTCCAAAGTCATCTTGAATGTTGTTTCAGTACAACTATATATTTGAGAGAACATCACATAAACTGACTTCATAAATTGATGTTGATTTTCGTAAAATGTTGTTGGTGTGTCTTATTTTTTTTTTTTTTTTATTATTATTATTTTTATTTTTTTTTTTTTTACTTACCATTATAGTGATTAATGTTCTGTTTGGTTGGGCACTTGGAACTTTGCTTTTCTTGTTATAATTTTCTTCCTATTGATGCAGCAATGCAACATGAAGTCATAATTTTTGATTTCAAGGGAAGAAAAGTAATAAGGAGGTTGCTTTTAGAAGGTAACCTTCAAGTTCTGTTATTTCAATTAGCTAAATCTTTCCAATTATTTAGCTAATGTATTTTTTATATTTATGAATGATCTTTTACATCTTTATTGTTCTTCATAAACACCTTGAGAAACTTTATTGGGTTGAGACAGTACTTTAATATTTGTGATAATGTGCTCAAGTCACAAACTTCAACATTCAGCACGTGAATCACAACGATGGTAACAATTCAATTTTATTTATTTTTATTAATTGTGACAATAACCATTATATTATTTTATTTTCTCTTTTTGTTGTGTTACTGCTGACACAAGTCAGTAAATAAAATTAGCAAATAAAAACAACAACAGTAAAACAAACCAATTGCATAATTTATTCATGCCGCAATGCACTCTGGGAGTCAGTGAGTAGCTATACTAAGTCAAGTGTAAGCCTAAAGTAAATGATCAAGTACCCCCTACAGTTCTTTTTTAGTTACTAGAGCTCCCGTGTAAGTAAACTATACTAAGCATTTGTCACTACAACATACTATTCTTATTTCACTTTACTTAGTTTTTTTAAGGCAATCGGTTTGCATGCTTTTTTTAAGTAAGCCCAACTAATTAGATTTTACAGTGTAGATCCACTGGGGACCCGATTATATCACTTAAACATGAAAATTTGTCAGGATTTCATTATATCTACCCTTAGATAGGGTACCCTTAGATGCAATATTTTACATTATTACTGTTCTTACTGTATTTTGATCATAAGATAATAATTGCCTTGCTGATCATAAGAGACTTTTTTTCAAAAGCATTTTAAAATTACCAACCCAAAATTTTGAACAGTGGTGTATAAATGTCAAGACTATAAATAGCTGATGCCTAGTTATAGTTTTATGGTTCATAAAACGTGTTTTATAACCACAAAGGCCACATTATATAGCTGACGACGCAGATGAACTATGTGATCACTTTTGATAGCACACGTGACCTGATACATACTGAATCTGAAGGTCAATATGCTGCTCAGCATTGTACAGACCTGCAGAGTATCATTATTATATTAAAAATTATCAATACTTAATACTTTATGAGGGGCCCAATTATACCAGGGTCCAGACCGCTTTTTTTCATACCCACTTGTCAACAGCCTTGACATCTTTAAAAGCATCCTTTAAAAAGCTCAACCCTGCTGAACCTAGTACACACAATGAAAAAGTAGCTTAGATCTAAATTACAATTCGTGTTATTCAGAAGAACAAGCCACCACTCCTGTGCATTACCGTAGGGAGGACAAATCTTCCCACAGGGGAAAGGCAGGACCGAAAGTCACCTGTAATCTTGTCGAGGATGGATTTTAAGCATTGCAGCCTCCCAACTGAAATCTGACAATTGCTACAAATAACTTGTTTACCTAGCAACAGTGAGACTAAGCAACAAGCTTCCTGTAAATGAGACAATGTCCATACACAATATGCTCTGGGCTAGATTCCTTTGACTCTTATTGCATATAAAGATGCACAATACTAATACACCAAAAAATAGGTACCCTTGAATCCCAATCCTACATAGACTCAGTTTCTGAACATCACTGAGCTGTTTCAAAATATGTCTTAAAGGTAATTCACTTTACTGTTCTCAGTAAAACACTGTCACATAATTTGGAAACTGACAGCTTTGGATACACAAACATTGTTGACAATATCCAACACTGTGCACTCCATTAAGCGTACTTTGCAATAAAAGAAGAATTTAATTGAATCAGGTTTGAGTGAAGGCCCTGCATGAACTGCACAAGAACATACCCCAATTACATCTTTATGGAGCACACTCTGAACAAGAAGGTTGCCCAGGGGAAAAGTAGGCCACTCACGGGATGCTAACAGCAAATTTCATAGCACTGCTTTACAACAAAACCTTTCCTGAGAGAACAGAGGCTGCAATCCAAACATTCTTACTCTATTGTAAACAGCAGTATATACTGCAGGCACTAAGTCTACTTAGTGCATTAAAAGGTCAGTAATAAATCATTCCCTGTGCTGGTGTCAGTCCTCCCTTTTCCATATAGGTCTGTCATCCATCACTGTGTTTCTTTTTTTTTATTTTTTATTTGGTTTAATATTACACTATATAACATAAACAAAAAATTATGGCATTATTAAAAACACTTTACATAAACATATCTGGGGCCACACTGTTGCCATGATGACAAAGATACTTTGCCCTGTAAGTGTGGAGTCGGTTGGTGTTGATGTCTCTTGCCGGGCTATTTAAACATCATGTTATGATGGCAGGATATAGAGGGCAAATATAGAGGGCTACTTGGGAGAGTTGCATCACAACACAGTGATGTTGGTTCTGTGACCTCTTTAAGCATTATGCAAGGCAACACTGTCAGAAAAAAAAAAAAAACTAAAAGAAGGAGGAAATTACTTTTGGAAGCCAGGAAGACAGAAAAGTAGGAGCAGATGCTTGTAATTTTTTTTTTGAGGGTCTCCATAAAAAAGTAAAATAAATAAATAAATAAATAAATAAATTACATTTTACTTTCTTCACAAATAAGTTGTGATAATGGGGCACAAAATAGGGGGTTCCCAGGCAGACGCTCCTCAGACGGACACTCCCAAAGAGGAACATGCTCTCATTTTGCTGCTCTCCAGGCAGACTGTGTGGTCATGTGCTATTTGAGTGCTGTCTGAGGCATGCTAAGTTCAGCCATAAACAAATCAGCAGCAGCTGAAAAAAAAAAGAAAGAAAACAACAACAGATGACAGACAGACAGAGACAGATCATAAGAGTCATAGAGAAAGAAATGAGACAAAGGTTAAGACACAGAGGAATAAGGAAGTTCATCCAGAAAAAAAAAACAAACAAAAAAAAACATTGATAAGATAAGGAATTCCTGTACAAAAGCCTGCATGGAACAGTGTTATTATTAACTAAAGGTAAAAATATTAGATGAACATTCAAAAGAAAAAATAAATAAAATTGCCTTGGCAACAAAGTATAAGTAAATAAGTTTAAGATAAAGTACTAAAAACTGAATTTAAATAATTTAAATTTGTTTATACGACAGTTTGGCGGCACAAGTGTATAAATACATAAGAAGCAACAATGGAGTGTCTTTAAAAACCCTCTTTTGTGCAAACTACTTCCTTCCGCCACAGATTCAAATCTAAAGTTGAAAGTTTAACAGCTGAGCCCAAGTCTCCTAATTTGAAACATCACTTTGGAACTAGAAATGAAGGAACGTTGAGTTGCTTCATTAAAAGCTTATTATATTACTATATTAAGAGCTCACTGTATTATGTAGAGTATTATGAGAGAGAGATGGACTGAGCAAATGTGATTACCTGCATTTGATACAATATTAATTCTTCACCATCCATTGTGCTGATTACTTACACACACCTGTATCCAATCAGACGTGCTTCCCCTTGCATCTCGCAGAGTACTGTGGAGTATTGTATTGTTCCAAAGCAAATTGTTTTGGCTGAGGGCAAAATCTAGGGAACTGTATTGACAGTTCCCTAGTTCCCTAAGTTTAGCATTCTCGCCTCGTTTCCTCATTTTTGTCTGTTTCTCGCTCGTTTTTCGGATTATGCTTTTGCCTTGCCCTTTGGATTATGTTTGCCATTCACCAACCCTCGCCTGCTTTATGGACTACTCTTACGTCTTGCCTACACTGTACCTGTCTGCTATTGTTCTACTCCAAGCCTGTTTATGACTACGTCTTTCTCTTGCCCATCTAATAAAAGCTTGCATATGGATCCGCTCGCTTCACGTCTCCCTCGCTCCGTTACAATGACAGTGCTACTCAGTGCACTTGTTGGCTGCGTCTTACAAGGTGTTGTTGAAACTACAAATAACTTCCTTCTTTACAACCCTGTTTTAGTCTCTTTCCATATAAAAGTCTTCACTGCAGACTCACACATAAAAACAGTCTCTTGTTGCTGTCTAATAGCAGAATAATGTAACTAAAATCACCATCACAAAACACGCACAACCCGTTTCCCAATACTATTATTAAATTCTACTATTATTTATATCAAATATTGGTCACACCTTATTTTAAGGTCCACTTCTCATTATTAACAAACCATTAACTATGGCTTTTGCCTCAATAAACTGCTAATTTGCTACTTATTAATAGTTAGGAAGATAGTTGTAAAGGTTAGGTATTGGGTTGGATTAGGGATTTAGGATATGGTCATGCAGAATAAGTGCTTTATAAGTACTAATAAACAACCAATATGTTAATAATAGGCATGCTAGTAAGTAACTAATGGTGTTCCCTATACTAAAGTGTTACCAAAATATTTATGGAATAATATTTAATAAACAATAACAGCCATCATAAAAGTCGCTAGGCAATTCAGTTAAAAAAATGCAGTGCTCTAATATACAACGTTTGATGAGATTTTGCCCTCAGCCAAAACAATTTGCTTTGGAACAAATAAGAGTAATGAGACCAAAGACTGCCCATTAGATTTACCCAAAATGAATTATGTCTCATGTTTAACCACTATATAGCCATCAGAGCAAATTTCAAAAGAACTGGCCGAGGTAAGGCTGCTCTCGGTGGGTTCGTAAATGCTGATTGGCTGCTGATGCCAATTCTCTGAAAATATCGAAGCTAACTTTCAAATAGACATTATCTTTACTAACAAACCACATATTTGTAATCGAGTACATTCTCACCTAAACTCTTAAAACTGCATTCCGTGACACAAAAACAATATTATTCATAAAATTATAGTGGATTTGGGCATTTGGGCAGCCATGACACTCACTCTGAGAAATACTGCAAGCGGAGTGATACAAACAATGAAATAGTTGGAGTTCTGATATCACTAGAATATTGCACTCTTCTCAGCCAATCAGACTGGCCACAATCAGCTCCAGTGGCCGCATCAGAGCCGTAACGTGCCGCAGACTTGTGCAGTGTAAATGGGGTCCTTTCATACGGCATTTCTTCCTCTTTACTACTAGTTTTAACGTGAATAAACATAAATAAACATCTCATGCCTCATGTAATCACTCAGTTAGTGTTTCAACCATGGAAAGACGTCAAGAAAACAGTGTGGAAACAAAACGTCACATAGCATTTTATGTACTTCAGGCAAGTCATCAGTGTCCACAGCTTGTTACTTCACTACAGAAATGAAGTCTAGAGAAGAGTATTTTGCGAAAAATTACACTAAATATTCATTATATTTTACTTTACCTGTTAGTAATGTACCTGTTAGTTATTTAATGTATGTTTAAATTAATCTGTTATAAAACAGATAAAACATTATTAAACGTTATGACAGCCACTGTGTAATTGAATATATTTTAACAAATAGAAATTGTACAATTTATAGGTTATTTTAAAAAACTGCATTATGTGCAATTTACATGTTTGCATACAATTTTTCTAAAGTGTTGATTATTATATTTAAAAATGAATAGTAATTAAATTTAAGTTTGAGTTAAGTTGTTAATTGTAACCTTATAATGTAAAAGTGCTCTCTTAGCATAAGCTAAGGTAGATTTTTATTAGCTAAGGTAATATCATTAGGGCCCGAGCACCGGTGGTGCGAGGACCCTCTTGGAATTGCTCTGTTTATTATTATTATTATTATTATTATTTTTATTCTTCTTCTTCTTCTCCAAAATGAATCGCATTTTTGAGGGCCTAAACATGCATGAAAAGTCATGAAACTTTGCACACGCATCAGAACTGGCGAAAATTTACATCTGATATGTGTTTCAGAAGTGGGTGTGGCAAAATGGCTCAATAGCGCCACCTATACACTTTCAGCGGAGTGCGCCTCGAGCTACGTTTCACATACGTGTACGCAAATTGGTACACACATGCAACACACCAATACCTACAAAAAAAGTCTCTTGGAGCAAAACCCGAAACCCAACAGGAAGTCGGTTATTTTTGTGTCATTTTTGCCATTTCCAGGCGTCGTATTAAAACGAACTCCTCCTAGAGATTTATTTAGATCAACACCAAATTTGGTCAGTCTAATCTAAAGCCCTTTGTGACGTTAAATTGCGAAAATCTTGAGTTTTCACTGGAGGGCGTGTCCGTGGCGGCCTGTCAAATTTCGATGATTCGCCATGAAAAAGGAAGTTGTTATAACTCAGCCATACAAAGTCTGATCTGCCCCAAAGTTCACATGTTTGATGAGAGTCTGGTCCTGAACACATACCCATAGTCATATTCAGTTTTAGTCATAGCGCCACCTACTGGCAACAGGAAGTGACATGTTGCACTCTGCAGTGAACTCCTCCTAGAGATTTATTCAGATCAATGCCATTTTTGATCAGTCTACTCTAAAGGCCTTTGCGATGTTAAATTGTGAAGATCTTGAGTTTTCGTTGACGGGCGTGTCTGTGGTGGCCTGACAAAGTTCGATGTTTCGCCATTGGAATAGAAGCTGTTATAACTCAGCCATAAAATATCCGATCTGCACCAAACTTCACATGTTTGATAAGAGTCCTGGCCTGAACACATCTGAAGGCCAATATTCCATTATTATCATAGCGCCACCTGCTGGCAACAGAAAATGACTTATTTTACATTAACTTAAACATGCAATGTCTGATCTGCACCAAATTTTACATGTTTGGTAGGAGTATTGGCCTGAAGACACCTAAAGACCAATATTCAGATATAATCATAGCGCCACCTGATGGCAGCATGATATGTCATGTCTTACCCTAGCTCAAGCATACTATGTTCAATCTGCACCAAACTTCATATGTTTGATAAAAGTGCTGGCCTGAACACATCTATGTTCCAATATTCAGTTATAGGCATAGCGCCACCAGCTGGCAGCAGGAAGTTTGGCACATATAAATGACTTTGATATATTCCTCCTAAATTTATTATGTGAAAAGCATAGTGCCAACCTTTCACCACCGATCGGCGGTGAGCCCGGGTGCGAGGGCCCTTTCATCGCTGCTTGCAGCTTTAATTTTTATTATAACTGAATGTATTTAAAGAAAGAGCAAATTGTTCAGCAAACCACTGCTTATTAAAATGTAAATATTAGTTTTTCCCCCTGCTGTACTGAAATCATACCAAACCGTGATGTTAATACCAAGGTACATCCCAAACCGTCATATCTGTATACCATTACACCCCTATTATAAATAAAAATCCATTTTTTCTTTTAATTGTATGGGTGAATTATAGCCATGTTCTTATGAGATTCGTTCGTCTGACCTGTTGCTGGGGTAATATCAGTAAGCCACACTTATAAGTATAGCTACTTCTTCCACATCTATGTGCCAGTCACTGGCCCATCCTGATCCAAAGCAGTGCTCCTGTTACTGTGGCTCTGGCTGCTTCGCTGGAATGTGGAATGTTCGGGTTGTGGGACAAATGTTCCTAAAATGCAGCCCCACCTTTCAAACTGTTTGGCACCACAGCTGTGGGGACCTGTGCACGGCTTGTGCAGACATGTGTTAGACTGCAATTGCACAAGTGCCATTGTGAGGGGGCAGGGTGGTGCAAGATTGCTGAGCTTTAATGAAGTATTTCTTCCCGCCCAATAGCAAAACTCTAAACATTATAAGAATGGAAACAAAGAAGTGCAATGAGGGCATACACAGATACACACATTTTTTTGGCCAGTAGCACATACCGCAGATGAATGATTCATATTTATCGAGCTTGTCAATCCTGAAACATTTTCACTAGAAGAGTTGCTGTAAGCCAGGACTACCCAGGCCTGTTGTTCAGCCTTAATTCTTGAAAAACAACCTTTCATTAAGCCCACAGTTTTACCAGCCAAATTAGACCTGTGTGGTCGATTCTCACACCAATTGTCACAATGATGACAGGGTCATGGTTTATAGGAGTTTGTTTATAGGAAAGTAGATTGCAACAACAGTGTGTGAAAACATTATGATACATCAGTGACTCACTTTGCACTGACGCATTTCATTTAGTTAACATGAAAGACGTCAATATCACTATTACTTAGATCCAGGTGGGCATACACTAATATTATGTGTTTGTTTTTTATCGCTGATGCAATTGTTCCATTTCAACTCTTTTCATTATATCACCTCATACTAACAATTGTATAAATCCTGAACTAACTGCAGCAATGGTGGGCTTCAAAATAGGCTCAATAAAACAAGCTTGCCTAAGCACAACATAAATATCAGAGGGAAAAAATTAAATACCTCATTTAATGACTGCATTATTGTGCTTGTATTCAGTAAACCAAGCACAGGATCATGTGACTTTGAAACACAAGCAACACAAACGCAGTGCATCAAGAGGCATGCAAAAGCAGGAAGCGCATGACCATGATATGAATAAACAAAAAGGATGTTTTTCTTGAGATTATTGTTTATTGATTTGTCCTGAAGTCTTAACAGCTGTTGTTTTGATTCTTAATTTTTTTTTCCAAGATGGTTTTATGAAATCATGCATGAGATCATGCCTTTTCCAGAGAAACCCCACACAAATGTTTCTCTAAGAGCATACAGTTAACACACAAGTGTATTTTTCTTGAGAGATATTCTGGACTACATGCAAAATAACCACTCCTAGTGAGCTCCCAACATAGACTTTAAGGCATCATAGGCATACTGTGCCTCCAACTACACAAAAGTTTGGAGAAATCAGTCCCAGAATGCACTGCAATGAGCTCAGCAAACATATAAATCCAGAATAAGTGGACAAAGTTAGAGAAATATTGATTATAAGTATACTTGGAATTCATTCAAGTACACTACTCAAAGGTTTGCTATAAAGATTAAAAAAGACAACAAACCTGTCCATTTTATTTAACATTTGTGTGTGCTATCAACCTTTTTCCTTAAAGGAGAACTCCACTTCCAGAACAAAAATGTACAAATAATTTACTCACCCCCTTGTCATCCACGATGTTCATGACTTTCTTTCTTCAGTCATAAAGAAATTATGTTTTTTGAGGAAAACATTTCAGCATTTTTCTCCATATAATGGACTGATATGGTGCCCCAATTTTGAACTTCCAAAAGGCAGTAGGAATTCACAGGAATTCTTTTCTATTGTTGTTACTGTGGCAGTCAACAACAGCACAGTTTAACCCTGTGTACATTTTTATATTTAGTTCTATTGAAAAAGTGTTAGTTTAATTAATTCAGTTTTTTTTTTTACCCCATTTTAACCAGTACTTCTATGGAGACCGGACACCCAAATGGAAGTTAGAATCCATCATAGCGGCGTTTATCAGTTACACAGGGAATAGCTGGATACGTGTACATAAATTAGAGGATTGTAGCATTTGGTATTTCCTCGGCATACTCCTCTGTAACATTAATGAACGGTCACACTATTATCACAACGGCTGGTCTACAATCCCCCGTGAAGGCTCCATATGGTCACAGGACTAAGTCTTTGTAAAACCCTCAGGCTGGAAGACTGTCCCTGACACAAAGGGTAAAAAGGAGGAGGATGGGACTACTTGGACCATTCGAGCTGTGGCTGGTCACCAAGGAGTCCATATGGGTCATACGTTCAGTATGTTGGATCGTTAATGGGATTGACTTAATCTGCTCTCTTCTAGTAGGACAGTTCTGTGAAGCTAAATCAACCATGTCGTCTCTAAATCTCGACGAAACGAGTGGCTACCTTGACGCACTGTTGTTCTGAGCCTGTTTGGACACGTTGAAGACTGGCAAAGAGACGGTCATGACTTGTCCCAGACAGGATTTTATGTTCACACAGCTGCTCTGATTAATCCCAAATGCACGTTGCGTGTCTCAATTAATGAAGGTACTACAGGTACTTCTACTACATTTCAAAGGGTAGTACCATGTTAAATATAACATTAACATTTTAAATCCATTTTGAAGTGTTCATGTTAAAAAAAAAAAAACAGTATGTGTTGTTTTGTAGCATGTGCTAAAACTAACAACAACTTCATCTTATACAACATACACATCATCTGGGTAACATCTCATTGATTTTTTCAGTGTAAATGCACTTCTCAGACAACTTTTCAAACTAAATGGTAGATGTATGTAAAATTAGACACCTGTACACTATGCCTACCCTGAAAACTATTTGCTAAATGTTAGCTGTAGAAGACAAATTACCCAACTATGGTTGTTAAAAACTCTCTTAGAACAGCTTTTATTGTGAATTCAGACTAGCTTAAGCTGCTAAAACTGAAACCCAAGGCTCTCTGATTTCATTTCATTTGAAGGTCAACAAAAGATATTTCTGCTTTTATGAGGTTAGGCAAACAACAAAGCTCTTAAATCAGTAGTGGGTGTAAAGAAAAAGGAGAAGGGTAAATATAATGGAGTTCTCTTGAATTCGTAATATTACCTGTTTGGAGAAATACATCACATATTTTTAGACCTGATACTCACATCACTTGGTAGAGCACAGTGATTGCATTGATTTGGATATTACAAATGTACCAAGATCCTTTGAAATAACCTAAATGACAAATTATATCCAAACTAAGAGGGATATTGGTACATGAAATGATTAAATAAGTTTTCATGCTGTTCTTATATAGGACACATCTGCTTTGAACATGCTAATATTGTGGCATGTTTATGAGCTCATCATATGTAAATATACTAACCAACCCGTTTGCCTTCTCTGCAGCTGCCCTCAGGGGACTTTCAACAAGTTTCAGTGAGCTTGGAGATCACAGTTTAAAAAACACATTCATATATTGCCTTATCGACAAACAATGTCTAATTTTGAATATATCCAGATATCCTATGACTGTTTTCAGCCACAGTTTCTCCACATCACTTTGTCTTATGACCTACTTTTGTGTCTGGGATAATCTTTAAAGTTTGAACATTCAACCAAACCAATACTGCCATTTGGCTGTATAATTTCAGTTTTATAAGGATTGGGAAAGGGGATACGAAAACAAGACAAAACTTTTTATAAGGTGTTTATAAAGTGAAGCTGTTGTTTATGAACATCAGTATTTAAGTGAGACATTAGTATTTAAATGAGACATTTAAATACTAAGTATTTAAACATCAGTATTTAAATGAGACCAGGTTTGTTTACATGAGTCTGACTTTGAGTTTATTAAAACTACAGATGTGTGGACCTGCACAAAGCACCCCTCTTAAATACTATGGACAAGAAAGACAGTTACATCATTTACGCAAACACAAATTATGACTTCTGGAAGTTACACACACTGGTGTGATGGATAATAAAAGTATGCAAACAATGTACAAATTCTAACAATGTTTCAGTGTACATTCCCACTTAAATACTTTAATTGTATTTCATAGGTGTGTTCAGGAGCCTGCTGGTTTGAAGAGTAGTTTACCATGGAATAACAATCAAGCATTAGTGTTCAGATTTCACTACAAGTGTGTAGAGAGTACTTTGGAAGCATATCCACTCAGTCATTTTAAACTGGAGAACTTAAAATAGCTTAAAGTTGCACTGAAGCAGAAGTAGCACCAGATTCCATACTTTTTCCTTTACTGTGAGATGTATCTGAGAATAACAAATTACCCAAAAAGAAAAAGAAAAAAAAAAAAAAAAGGTAGTTTGGGACTTGTAGATGTTTGTAAAGAAGCAGTGTATACAGGCTTTATGATCGGAAATGTCCAGCATTCATTGCCAGAGAGAAGTCTGACATTTCCACTTGACCAAATAGCAAATGACAATTCT
The DNA here is from genome assembly GCF_022985175.1 of Labeo rohita. Lineage (NCBI taxonomy): Eukaryota > Metazoa > Chordata > Actinopteri > Cypriniformes > Cyprinidae > Labeo > Labeo rohita. The sequence continues at coordinate 28,310,071 of NC_066879.1, read as the reverse complement.
CATTTTTGAGTAAACTAACCTTCGAATGTTAGAAAAAAAACACACAATCAAAAAACAGACAAATTTCAAACAAAAGACTGGTAATAACAATTTTATTTCTTTCTTTTTTTTTTTTATAAAAGAAACTAATACAAGCTCATTTGGTTACTTACACACACGTTGTCCTTATTTAAATCTTGTCATTTACACCTGTTTCACTTATTTTCATGCATTCTGTGATTATCATGCAAACCACATGGCCAACAGTCAACAATGTCTGAAGAAAAATTACATCATTATCTCTTTCACTTCTCTTTAAAACACAAGTAACAGTAAAAACTCTATAAAAGGGTGAAATAAAAGCAATACAAAAACCTGACCATTAAAGCTGGAAGAAAAACATTAGTCACCCCGTGCTTAGCGTTGATTTAGTCAAGTGTGTTCAGTTAAAGGCACAAGACTAGATTCCTCCCCAAACCGAGGAGACCATGCACTGAGACAAACTACAAAGAGACAACTAAGAGAACGGGTGCTTTGGTGAAAAATTCACAATAACGCAAACAGGCGGGAACGCAGAAGCGAAGTAGAAAGATCTGAAGTGAGATGCTGTGTGGTAGAGATCTCTCTAGAGCATACAAGATGGATTTCATAGGCAAGAAAGAGGTAGAAAAACAACACTAAATCCACTTTTGCCTGGACACTTTTCCCTGATGTATTTCAACAGCACACACAACAGCTTAAACTTTGCAGGAGACCACGAATGAACCCAAAAATGATTATGAAGTTTATAGTCTAATTTGAGCACCAATGTCTCTAAAGCTATAACGTTTTTCTGAAACCTAGCTTTACTGAGTGCCATATCATCAGCTAGGTGTGTGGAATCATATATTAATGTCCATTAAATCCCAAAGGATGGTTAAAACCTGAGAAAGAGGTGTGAAAAGACAATGTTGTTTTTCCAATTAAGAGGACTTTCACAACTACTTGCCTGGTATCCACTTGGTCCAGGTAGCACACAGATGCTTTGCATACACCTGTCAGGGCCAATGTGTTAAGCACCATTCATTTTCACAGTCCTTTAGCAGATTAGTGTCTTACCTTGCAACAGTTAGCTTCTAAGCATTAGGTGTTCAATTCACAGCTAGAAAGAGTGAGGCAGTGTCAAAAAACATGCTTACATTAAATCATACCTTCCGAACTATTAAATGCATATATTGTTTGTCCTAATAGGGGGTTCACATGGACAAGTACTCTAAGTGCGGACAAGGACCAGTGCTACTGTGGGTGGGTGAATGTGCTGCGTGCTCGACTGTATAAAGAATGAGATTCTAAGACTGAAAGGGAACAAAATAGGTCACTGTGAAGAGATATTTCAGACCACACAATTAATGGAAATTATCCACTCTATATACTGATGCTGAGATCTGGGGGAGGGGAATGACCCTGCATTATATTTTTAGTCATTTTACTGTTTTTTCATATCTTCTCACAGTATGAATGACAAGAACAGTTGCTGTAGTTGCAAGCAAAATAAAAACTAAACACTGGAAACTACTGGACAAGGGAGAGGTTCATAGGACAAACAGAATTCTGAAGGATGCATGTCATCTACCTTTTGTTAGCTAGTAATTTGAATATGTTTATGAATCCTTACACTAGCTGTTTGGTATCCATCATCACTTTGTGCAAACAGCACACTGTTGTTGAAAATATTGCCAACAATTCCCTTCCCCCAACCAGCAGCTTCAGGGAAATACATACCGCCATGTACAGACAAACACGTGATACTGGCTGTTGCCTTCATGTGAAACCTGACCAATATCTTTCAAAACAGCACTGATAAAAACACACTCCTATGACACTTAAGTTGTGTCCCTCTTTCCCAATACCTCCCAGGAATGGGAACGGCCATAAAACAGCACTGTGACCTGCATTACTTTACCACTTACAAACAAATATAACTTTCTTCATCTTGTTCTAGGGTAACTGATCCAAAGCAAAAGCTTTTAACAAAAAATGAACAGTTGTGGACAGAAATAGCTCAGAGCTTGACCTCTCACTGGTATGCAAGTAACATAAGATGATAACATGGGCTAAACAGACATTTAAAAATGATTTTTAAATGAAGATTAGAGTTAGATGTTCAACCTAAAACTACAAAAATCCACTTTGAGCCCTTAAAAGTATACTAAGAGTCATACACACAAGCCCTTAGAGATGCAATAAGCTGTACGTTTGTCTGAGCAGAAGTAGTGTAAACTTTAGAAAGGACAGGATGAGCAGTCAGCATCATAAGTTCACCCACTCCAATCAACAGCACTCAATTCAAGACCAAGGTGTAAAAAAACAGCCCTGATGTCAACTTTGAATTTTACACTCTGAAGGCCATTTGATTAAAACACAGTATAGTTGTATAAAATTGTTTTTGCTTGTTACATTAAAAACGGAGTTCTGACACTCGTTTAGAAAAACCAACCAAAACTTCTAAAACTGCTACATATGTCTTTATCCCTGAAAAGCTAAGGAATCTCTATGAAACAAGCTTCGGCAGCACTGTGCGAAAAGGTATACTTCCAGTGGAGTCCCCCATCATGGTGGTCCGCAGTTTGTTGTTGGTCGAGCCTGTGACGGGGGGTACCTTGGAGATGATAGTAGGGAAAGAGGTGCTGTGCTCTGTGATCCGCTTGGGCACCATGGACTTCTCACCACCAGGTACAGGCTTAGGGAGTCTCTTGTAGAGCCAGGGGTGTCTTAAGGCCTGAACTGGTGTCATTCGAGTACTAGGGTCCCAATCCAGACACTTCTTCAGAAAGTCAATAAATGTGGAGTCATCACAGCCTTTGAGGGCTGCCCCAAACTCCTTGCTTCCTGGGGGACCTCGCATTTTTCCTCGGCGAGAACGGCTCCCGTTGAGGACTACGGTGCCATTGCTAAGTGTGCTGACCGTGCAGTAGCGTGGGTGGCCTTTAGAGCTGATAAAGTTCTTGGCACGCTTGGCTTGTTCCAGCAGTTTCTGAGGTGGCATACCTAGTAGCTCCATCATGCAAGCCAGCTGGTCACCTTCATCTTCACCAGGAAACAAAGGGTATCCGGTAAGTAGCTCTGCCAGAATGCAACCAAAGCTCCACATGTCTATAGGCATTCCATATCGTGATCCTAAGATGACTTCGGGCGCACGGTAGAAGCGGGATTGGATATACGTGTAGACACGCTGGTGATCGAAACAGCTGGAGCCGAAGTCAATGACCTTGATGCCACTCCTGCCTTGCTGCTTCAGTAAGATATTCTCTGGTTTCAGGTCACAGTGGATGATCTTATGGCGGTGGAGTGCTTCCAAGCATTGGAGAATGGAGTGTGCAAACTTGCGTACCAGCGGGAGACTGAAACCCTGGAACTTGTTGCGTTTGATGAGCTCGTACAGATTCATGCTAAGCAGCTCAAAAGTCATACATATGTGATTGCGGAAGGTGAAATTCTCCAACATGTGAACTACGTTCATGCTGCCTGTCTTGTCTTGCTTCTTCAGATGCTCCAGAATTCGGATCTCCTCAGCAGCTTGCCGATGGAAGCGTTTCTCATTGCGCACCATCTTCAAGGCGAGGTGCTGCTGTAACTTGTGGTCGTAAACCTTTGCCACTTGTCCGAAACTACCTTTGCCAATCACCTTGAGGAACTCATAGCGATAGGCAAGGTGGTCATGAGGTACATGGATGTATCCTCCCTGGTCATCGTCATATCCACTATTGTTGGTGCCCCCAGCTACTGCCTGCCTCTTCTTGGCATTTGGTCCCAGGAAATAGATCTCAGGATAGTTGTGGATCTCCTGCTGCTCCAAGGTAGTCAGCTGCTGCCGGTACTGCTTGAGAGCTTGTTCTGAGGTCATTGGGCTGGCCAGCTTTGTGACTTTTGTTGAGCTCTCAGACGACTTGACGGAACTATTGCTGTCCACGCTTCTCTCTTTGGAGATTGCAGGTTGGGGCTTAGCTGGTACTTGGCTTGTGCCATTGTGCTGGCTCACACCATTGAGTTTGCGGTTGTATGTGTCCTCGTAAACATACTTCACCTTCTGTCCTCCGCGGACTGCTTGGGGATCCTTCATTGTAGGCTTGTTGACACCCTTCAAAAGGAAAGAAATATTTTAACAGTTTATCAAAAAGTTACATCAAGTTGTACAAGACAAAAATGAGGTTGACTAAAGCCAACATTATATTTTCAGCTGAGTGGACGTTCAAAATTAAAGGGAGGCTTCCTTATATCGCTTCTGGTTTCTGCGTAGAACTGAAAAAAAAAAAAAAAAAAAAAAAAATTATATATATATAAAATCCATCTGATGTATTTCTGTAAAATTAGCACTTCTTTCTAGCTATTTTGTATAGGTACTGGTACTTCTGATTGGGCTGAGGCTGGAATTTAGCAAGTTTGAAAAAAAGTATTTGATGGATGTATACTATTGTATACTATTGTATATATATTGCAACTCTGAGGTTTTATCAGAACCATGTTAAACAATCAATAGCACAAACGTGCAGAATTGATCAGCTGCCTAGTAACTCTGGAAACAGCATGAGACCAGTGGAGTGGTTTGATGCATGGCTGATAATTGCAGTGACAGAGAATGCCAGACACAGTCTTTGCAGTCTGACTGGAATGTGAACTGGAAACTGGTGGAACAGGATGTTACTTTCATACTCACAAGGGATAACCGAAAAATCTATGAAGGTAAGAGTCTAATTCACAATCACAATACAAACAAAAATGCTACATGTAGTATGAAAAGTTTTTGATATAAATTAGAATTGTATGATTTCTAAATTTAATAAAAAAAAAAAAAAAACAGAATGGTCTGACCTTAGCTTAAACTGTGGTACATAAAACATCGGCATGAAACAAAAACAGCAGACAGGCTGAATGTAAATGCAAATTTACTCTCTGACAGCAGGTGGAGCTTATGGAACAGCAGTGATACAGTGTTTCCTTCATTACGACTATAAACAAAACAAATAATACATTAATAATACATTAATACATTTTAAATAATACATTAATATACATTATATGTAGATAAAATGAAAAAAATGGCATCTAAATTTTTCTGAAGACAGTCAGTTCATATAAGCCACCATCCCCAGTTCAGTATTTATGATTACGAGTTAGCTCTGCCTGCTACAGTATTTTCTCCTCCTTGTGTTAGTCTTCAGCATCTCTGGCTTCTGTTAACAGCCGTTTACATTTAATTTATTTGCCCAGTTAAAGTATTAGTTGTATGTTATTAATAGTTCTAAAAGTTTTCCAACCATTAGTCGAAAGTGTATGTATGCAGTTAACAGGGATCCTTCAATTCACAACACTGTTTACATTGCTTAGCCACTTGTATGGCGGTATTTAAAATATTCATACGATGTGCGTAATTCAAATTGGGTTACCGTTTAAACCAGTATATTGCCCAGCACTAGCTCAATGCTTCAAAACAAAACAGAAATGCAATATGAATACAGACCTAACTACATTTCAGTTGACTGGGAAAACAAAGCCATGTGGAAATTTTCTTTTAGAAAGGGTGTATGACTTCACCATAATAGTTCCACATACTTTTAGCACAGCGATTGGAAAGAATTCTCTCCATGGTTGAGGAATAGCCACTAGACCTAACTATATCATTAAATATGCACTGAACTTTTGCCTTACAATATAAGCATGCCATGAACAGAGGTTGCTTATGCCAGTCACGGTGAGTTTTCCTAAGTGAACGGGAACAGGGGAACTCTCTTTCACATTAAGGATGTTTAATGCACCATAACTGCTCCAAGTCCAATGCCTATTTAAGATCTCACTATTAAAAATTTATAGTTAAACCCAAGATATTGTCTATTTGGCTCTGCATACAGCACAGGAAGAAAAAGCAGAGGACAAAAAATTAGATCATGCAGATAAAATTATAAGGTGCCCAGTAAACTGGGCCAATTGTTTGGGAGGGGGAAGGGGAAAGGCAGTTTCAAGGAGTGGGACGAAAATAGAAACCAGTGTGTTGGGAACTGAAGGATACTGCAGAGACTAGCCAAATGCATCAGCTGTTCAATCACAACAAAAAGAGCTTGGTTAACTTAACAAGGAGTACATGACCCAAATTAAATCGGTAATGTCAGTAGCTAAATGAATGGTTGGAACTACTGGAAGCTGCTTGTACCCCAAATGCCAGAAAATCAAAGTCATCCAATCCCGGATTGTTTACTGAACGTTTATGGAAATCCAATTGCTAGTTAATTATTTACTGAGGGTAATAACAATAACATTGCTCTGATCTCAGAAGTCCAGTATAGTAGCATGAAAAGAAACAATATAGTCTCATAACCGTAAAAAATGTCACCAGATCCAACATGTACTCAGAATTATTTATTGCATAATAGTACAGTGGAGAATCGGATTATCATATGCTTTACCATCTCCGGTCCCACATTGACGTATCATACTATAAGCTACATGGACCTCATTAAAAGGCTCAATCTGTCTAGTTTGAACACCTGATATTGTTTTAGTGTATTTGCTCACCATAAAAATTTAAATGTAATAAAATTACATTTTATTTATTGAAATATTAAAAGCACTGGCTTTCCATTTGATAGACATGCTGTGAGGCACAATAAACATACTTGATGTGCTGCAGATGTAACCTGTACCACTATCAGAATGTGGGAGAAAGGCTTGTCTAAATATGTGACATTCCAAGAGGCACAAGTGGCAGCAGTACATGTGCTTAGCTAAGCCTCTGTACCACAGGGGTGAAAAATCATCAGCTCAAAGAACAGAGACTGAAAAACTGATATACAAAAGACCTCATAGTGAGTCAGATTTTCAAGCTCAGCTGTTCTTTAGAACAGTTCTAGAGAAATACTCCTCACTGAAAGACTCTCGTGAGAGGATGACGGCTAGAAATCCTGGACACTGGGTCTGCGAGGACAGAAAGTCAGGACTTACAGTGTGTTTGGGGAGAGGGGGTAGTCCAGAGGGACTCTGTCCATTCACATCAGCGTCCTGGTTCACAATGTGATCAGTGCGCATGTAGGAGTCATACAGACTGTCACCGTGGCGAGCTGTAGAGAAAGAGTGAAAATGAGCCTGGGATTAGGTTGTGAATCTACAAGCAAAATATTAATACAGTCTCCACATCATCATCCAATATACCCATTACATAAATGAAGATTTCTATTATACAAACATAAGGAAGAAGAGGAAAAAACAATGTTCCCATCTGAGAAACATAAATCCCCTTAGGGAGGTATGTAACCAAGTTGCAGGTGTGCCAGACAACAGACAGTTCCTTGAGCACATTACACAGCAGGTGGCTACATATTAAACCAAGCTTCATGACTCATTTCAGTTTCAGCAGTTTCCACAACACTGACTAATTATGTTACTAAATCATCTTAATAACCTAGACCTCTTTTGCCTTAACGCAAATTTAAGCGAAATGAGAGCGAATAAATGACAACAATTTTCATGTCACTCCAAAACTGACTATAGTCCTTCTGTGGAAACACAAATGGAGATATTTTGAATGTTTATTTTTCTGTACAATGATGTTTTGAACCTCATTGATTTTTATTGCACAGATTAAAAAAAAAAAAAAAACACTGGCATTTTTATGTTCCACAGAAGAAATAGATCACTTGGAACAACATGTGCTCTAAAGGGTTTATAACATTCTAAACTAAACAATCTTTATTTTGAAATAATTGCAACCACACAAAACCTCACCTAATGATAATTCTGACTATTACTATCACTTACTGAGTTGGCAATTCAATAAATTTATAATATGGACATTATGTGGCCTGTAGGGGCTATTCTTCCCACTGTCCCATGCAATTTCACTACTAGCATACATGTCAACTACTTCAGCTGGAATAAAAAAAAGATGAAATTTGCTTACTTTAGTACATTAACTAAAAATTATTAGCACAGGCAGTGCATTCTTAACTATTAATCAGCTGTCTTCAAACAGTCTTTACTTGCCAAGTGAACCAAAACCAGCCACAGCAAACTCACAGAGCTGGATATTACATTTCATATGGATATAATTACCTGCAGTTATGGGGCCATCTGGTTTTCTGCTCAATATCATCATGGTTGCATACAGTCAACATCAAATATTTCTTTTTCCTCTGAAAAATGTTTTTACTAAAGCAAGATCCATTCAAAACAACAATTCAGTGTCCTTCTAGCGAGACTATTAAAATATCAACAAAGTCTCATATCCGAGGTGAAGCTTGTCAGATGTTCAGAGGCTAGATTGACGACTTCACAGTGCTGCAGGGTTCAGGCATGATCCCCTTTAAGCTGTTTTCATGAGGCTTATCAATTTGACCACCTGTATTGCAAGTCTGGAAAAGAAGTAACAGAGGTATCTGTATTTCCAGCAAGAAGGTCGAGCTTAAATTCACAAATGCATCAGAAAAAACAAATAATGGTTGAGAAGTGGTCGATGATGATGATGATGATGATGATGATGATGATGATGATGATGACTCAAAGTTGCAGGGGACAAAAAAGCGTTTCCGTCATGACAGACGGAAAGCACGTCTCCCTAAAGCACAATAGGACTGAGTCCAAACAGTAAACCGATGTCGACCTACTCCACTGTTCTTCTCTCTCGAATGTCGTGTTGTTGGTTTGAACAGAAGAGTCATCCCAGCCAGAGCACACGGTCCAGCGGGCAGCTAAAGCTCAGGCTAGCGTTTCCTCTTTTCCGGAGAGTACAAGCCTAACTTGCTTTCATTCTCAAAACAAGAGGGTGAAATTAACTCATAGACCCTACCAAACACTTCCAGACAAGTCAAATAAGTGTTCTCACGAATGATCTGAGAGTTTTGGATGCGCGTTCCGTCCCGTAATGGTGCACGCATAAATGTGTGGTTTCTTAGCTTGTTGCTAAGAGCGTCTTCTGCTTCGCCCAGCGCGACGTCATCAAACAGGGAACTGCCTGGGGCGCGACCAAAACAACGCCATTCTGGCTCAAACTTCGTAAGATACAAGGAAGCGCTTGTTGAGCCAAAATGGGGCTGTTTTGGAGTTTAAATCTAAACGTAAACAAAGCGAAACGGGAACGTTTTAAGTTTAAATATAGATTACTCATGTGACTTCCACACTGATGACAGTTAAACGATTTTTCATGTATGTTTTATATATACGCAAATGTTTTAGACTGACAAAATTTAAAGAGGAATTTAAATTTAGTTTTACAGCTGAGTGATAGTCTTATCAGAGACAGTGTTATTATATGATTGGAAAAGGACTTTGTTCATATAATATATTTAAAGGGCCATGGGGTACTGCTGACTGTAAAAATGAAAATGAAATGGTCTAACTCAAAACATTCCTTTTTGACGTGGCTTTAAACAATACTATATAAATGAAAAATGTGTAATATTATTAAATACAATGCTAATAAATACTATAAGTGAAGTGACACCATTTTTTAGTTGGCTTTATACACTGGCAGTTTTTGCATTTGCATTTTTACGTTTAGATTTGCATTTCTAGTGTTTGTAAAGCAACAAAATAATAGTGTTTTAGGTCAAATTATTAAATAATTATAAAAGATGTAAACCGAGTTTGATAATAGTTAATATGCAATATCTGTGTCCACTGTGTTTAAAGATGACCTATATGGGAATTATATGGATGACTATACTGAGTCACAGTTGGTCTTCTTTTTTTACGTTTATTTGCATACTGATTTTATATATATATATATATATATAAAATCAGTATGCAAATAAACGTAAAAAAAGAAGACCAACTGTGACTCAGTATAGGGCAACTCCAGCGTTATGGATGTGACGTATAAATGCTTACAGAATGTATGTGTTACCAAAATCCTGAACCATCTGTTTATATTTTAATAAACCCTTGTTGATAGAGTCTAAACATCAAAAAAAAAAAAAAAAAAATAAAATAATTCAGTCTATGCACAAATTTTCTATGTTAGAAAAGGGAAATAATCATGCATTATGGATGTGACAAAAAAGGACACTGTTTTTGGGAAACATACTTTGTAGGTTTTCTGTGAATTAAAATGCACCAACCAGACGCAATAATACCCAACAAATAGAGAAGCGATGTCTCTTCACAGAACATATAATTGTTACTTTATTTTAATTTTGATGTGTCTATTTATGAGGAATATGTACTGTTACGGATGTGACAGAAAATTATGCAATAAAAAAAAACGCTTTAAAAACTTTAAGAGAGACCTTACATGGATAATTGAACCACCAAATGATGACATCTGTGCTGTCAGTATAGTAAAAACCTTTGGTAAAAACATTATTTTTTTCATAGTAAGGTTGACCTTAGCATGGAATTACCCTATAATGATATAATGATGGCGTCACTGAATAGCAAACATTCATTCAATGTAAGATGTTTGGTTTAAATTTTGGACTTTAGAAAAATAGATAGCACAACTAAAACGACAATCTCCAAAACAAAGCTACAAGATTAATTGCAAGATAAATATGGTAGATATCAAAACAACAATCCTAGTGTTATCCTAAGCTGTGTTGCATATCTTAAATTGCCTTGGCAAGTCTGGTGTTGCTGTCAAACTCTTTACAGCCCAGATATAGATCAACACAGGCAGAAGAGCACATGCAGGGGTAATACGGTGAGACATGTAAAGCTAAATTGAGTGTGCTTACAAAAGGACTGCAGCCATAGTATGCTATTCTTGGTCGTCAGTCTTAGGGGAAGCTGAGACCTGTCTATATTTGCGTCTTCACAAGACATATTGACATTGTTTTCAGGTTGACCCCTCAGTAGCAAATTGGACGGGTGTGAGTACTTGCACCTTAACTACCTTTACCTATAAAGTGAGTGTTTAATGTTGCCTTTGGCATTGTTGATGTACTGTTTCCTATTTAATACTGTACAGCCACCTTGTCACAATTCTGTATTGTTAAAGGCGGTATATAAATAAAGGTGACTTGACTTGACTTGACCTCATGAGGGCTCTTTAACATTATGATGGACACTCACAACTGCTGTCTTTTTGTGTTGACTTAAAAGGTTTCTGGGTGTTCTTGGCATGCTATTAAACCTGTAGGTGGATTTTCCAGAGTATTTATTGTGAAGTGTGGAGCCGGTTCAAACAGAGTTTACAACTGAAAGTAACATGTTTTTCTTGAAATATGCCATTTGTACACAAATGTGCACAATGGACTACATGTGCACTATCTGACCCTTGACGTTCAATGCTGGCTGTTCTTATTTGTTCTAGACACAACAGAGTAGTTGTGACAACATAAGGCTTGTGCCTTGCTGTCTGTGTGCTGCTACACAGTACAACATACATAGGTTAGTATGTATCAAAGAAATTACAGTTGTCATAAATATTGTATGCTTCTATCAATTACAAATCATCTTTGGACATTTTTTGCTCTTGGAGCAAATCGTGTTTGCATTTGAACAACATGATTAGGCTTCCCTCTGCTGGTTGTGCATGACTTGTGCAACCATGATACTACACTAGTATTAATGAAAAATTAGAAAAGAAATAAATAAAATGCTAACTTATATCAGTCACGTAGTACAAGACACCAACAATATTACCATAACATGCTATATTCCCATATTTTCCAGTACTGTAGCACTGTATGTAAAACACTTACAGTAAATAGCTTTTTAAAGCTAAAAAGGTTTAAAAAGGTAAAAAAGGTCAAAATGTTACATCATGCATCTAAAATGCTATTTAATTTTTACATTATAAATCTGTATTATGAAAAATAAAATGGTTGAAGTTTAAATGATTTCTTAAAATATTTTTTAAAATATTTATTTCATATTTATAGTAAATAAACAACAAAATTATTAGTAACCCAAGTTAGTTGTCTTATTTCAATTTAAATTTTTGTTTATTATAAACAAACATTTTTTTTTTAAATTTATAATTTAAACTACAGAATTGTTAGTACATTGATTGGTAAAAATGTTTAAAAAGGTTAAAAAAGGTCATAATGTTATATCATGCATCTAAAATGGTATTTAATTTCTGCATTATAAATCTGTATTTATAAAAATGAAAATTATTTAAGTTTAAATAAATTATTTCTTAAAATATTTTTTTAATTATATTTACTTCATATATATAATGATTGAAACTACAAAATTATTAGTAATCCAAGTTCTCATCCAAGTTCTCTCTCTCAGTTTAAACATTTCTTTATTATTATTTCTAAACATATTTTTCATTCATAATTTAAACTACAGAATTGATAGTACATTGGTGTAGAACTGGTGTAGAAATGATTTTCACTCAGAAGTAAATTTCACAAGTAATTACAAAGAAATGGCAAGTAAAACAATGAATAAAAAGATTTTAAGTAAAAAGACTTAAAAACTATATTAACTTTGAAAAACCATATTAAATTTATTTTTATTCATAATAGGGTATATGTTGAACATCACCTGACCAAACCCGAAAAACAGGTCTCATTGCTTCCGCTTGTCGGAGAACATATTAATAGTAGTATTAAATAATGGCGATATCAATGGACTTTTAAGGCAACCAGTTAAATTAGTTCGCTGTTTTTATTGTTGACATTTTATTCGACTTTTATATATAAATGTTATTGAAAAGAATAAAAATAAAAAAAACGTTTATATATCAATCCACATATGTGATGGATATTGGTTATGATTATCTTTAGTGTCTACTTTGAAGGCATCTTGAGTAAAACAGCTTCATATTTAATGAGGCATAACGAGGCAAACTACAGAATTGTTAGTAACCCCAGTTAGTGACTTTCAATGTTCATTGAATCATTTATTTCAGTGTAAATAAAAGACACTCATCACCATTAAAGGGTGACTTTTTATTTCATTCTTCAGTATATTTACAGCGTACTAGACATTTTAAACATCTGATACTTCTAAACAAAAAAAGATTGCCCGATAGTACTTATTTGTCCACATATTCAAGTTTGCACACACTGAAATTGAATCAAAAAAATAAATTAAACAAACGCATACACACACACACACGCACTTCAACATTTTAAACACTAGTCCCAAAAAGTCCCACACAGACTTAATGGCTCAGACATTGAAAGCACCTGGCTACTGCCACTGAATGTGTGTGAACTCTTAACGTGGAGTTATAGGGCCAGACATTTAGAGCATATGTACAGTACACTGTCAAGATAAGCTACACGGAGACTAAAGGCACTGCCAGCAGGAATATGGCTGTCAGGGAGACGCAGCCTGAGCAGACATACAAGGCCCTGCCGCTTGCTTAAGGGTGGAAGTGGTACCCATACAAGCTCAAAATATACAGGCCGAGCACATGAGCAGAGTGATCTGAATGGAAATGTATGACTTTAAAGTGCCTCTACAAACATACCAGTCCAAATTATAGCTCAGGCTCTTGCCATCCCTAAACATATCCTGTTTAGAAATCCATGGTTCTTTAAGATATTAGGACTCAAATGTGCTTTTAAGGGAGAAGAGAAATGAAATATCAGTGCCTGGAACAACAGGGTTCACAGTTACTCCTGACCAATATGGAAAACCGTTTTAGTGCTTTTGAATGCTCTTCAACAAATAAATTCCCTCAGTGTTACAAATGCATTCAATTCACATGCACCTCCATAATTCAGCAGACGAAAGTATGCACATTAAGAATATCCCTTTAAATGCTTATTATTAAAAAAAGGTTAAATCTATCTCATGTTCCCTGTACAGAATAATATTGACTACTGTACATACTGGCGGACCACACAGTGGTCTGTGTTCATGTGCAAATTACAGACATCTTGACTCCACTTTAAAATCCTTAGAAAAGCTTTATTTTGTAATTACAATATGGGGAGCTTGTTTTGTTTTCAATTGGTGTAATACAGATTGAGATGCTTGTGGTACAGATCCGCAGAGCTTTTCAGAGTGCTGCCCTCTAATCTAACATGACCTTGTGTATTACTGTATGTGCTAAAAGCCGAAGTAATTCAGAAAAGCTAAACCACAGCCCACAGCCCTCACGGTCACTAATGCTCCCTGCACATGAATTACTGGTGGCAAAAGAGACTGAGGTGATTTGTCAGCGCTGAGCATTTCTAAAAGCTTTCATGGGACACCTGAACGGAGGGAGGGTCTTTCCAGAGAGTACAATAAGTCAGCATGGGACAATTTCATAAATGTCTGCGTCTGAACATGCTCAGCAGCCCACATCTATTCAAACACTTTTTTATTGATATAGTGGCCAGTGGGTTTTAATGACAGCTGTAGGGTGAAACATTATCAGTAATACAGTACATTTATAGTTATATTAAGACAATCTTCAGTATAAACAGTATAATTTTTTTTTTACAGTAGCATTTTAAAGATGTTTATGAACTGTATAATTTGATATGTGGACAAGATTACTATTTGTCCTCTGATATCTCGCAGGCATCATATATTCTATAACTCAAGTCTCCCCACTTCCTTTTTGGACAGGAAATGCTCTTTTTACTCGGCTCTTTCATATAGATATTCCCTGATAGAGGACATGCGGTAGACACAAGCAGAGAGACCAAAGGGAAAGTCATGCTTTAAGTAACACTTGCAGTAGCAGCAATAGCAGCAGCATGTAAAAAACACAGACAGGGGGTCAATGTAAAAACAACAAGAAAAAACAAAACCCATTCAAATATCAAAAAGCATGACTGCCAGAAACATACTCCTGGCCTTTCAACAGTGTGCCATTTCCGGAGAGAAGGATTATTCTTGAAGTACTAATCTTTAGTTCCAACCTCCTCTTCATCTTAGTCATGTCTTGATCCCTTTACCCGTCTTTGTGGGTTACAGGTCACAGAAGCATGCTGAGAGCTTGTACAAAGTCCTGAGTGGAGGTTTTGTGAGTTCGTTCTGTTGGGCTACTGGTCCTCCAGGCTGGCCCGGTGTTGGCTCAGTGGGGCGAAGGAGATTCAGTGTCCTACATTAGCCCGGGTTGCTCTCGACCTGACCCAGAGCCTGTAGCAACTTCTCCTTGTAGGCAGCGTAACGCTGCTCCACCTGCCGCACGCGCTCCTTTTCCTCCTTCTCCAAGATTATCAGGAAGTTCTGCAGCTCAGGGACTGAAAATGCATGCCACTGGAAAAAGACAGAACATCTCATTAGTAATGCCAGACACATGAAATAATAGCCAGAAAAAACAAACAAACAAAAAAAATATTTGTTTGAAATAGAACTGTCTATTAAACCTATGTTTTTGTGTGCATGTGTTAAGTTAATTGCATGGCTTATGACAATGTATAGAAAACTGTATTTTAATTTAATTTAATAATTTATATATATATACAGAGAGAGAGAGAGAGAGAGTTTCTATGGAAGCACGTTTTTGGCACTGAATAAAAAATATAAAAGGTAATTGTGACTTTTTATCTCACAATTCTGGAAAAATAAAAATAAATAAAAATAAAAAAAAATTATAAGAAATAAAGTCAGAATTGTGATATATAATATAAACTCACAATTCTGAGAAATTAAGTCAAAATTCTGTGATATAAACTCACAATTACAAGTTATAGTCAGACAATTTTGAGAAAAAATGTTGCAATGCTGAGAAATAAAGTCAAAATTGCGAGATATAAACTCACAATTCTGAGAAATTAAGTCAAAATTGTGTGATATAAACTAAAAAAATGTTGCAATTCTGAATGAAATAAATTCTGAAATAAAGTAAATTGCGAGACAAACTAACAATTCTGAGAAAAAATGTGACTTTTCAGAATTGTGAGTTTTTAAGACAGAATTGAGAAATAACGTAACATAATTTGCAGTTGCGAGTTATAGTTAGAACTGCAAGACAAACTCGCAATTCTGAGAAAAAAATTACGCAATTCTAAGAAATAAAGTCAGGATTGTGAGATATAAACTTAGAATAAGTTATAATAAATTCAAAAAAGAGATGAAAAGTCATAACCTTTTTTTATTTTTTATTCAGGGGCTGAAACATAAATATATATACATATATATACATATATATATACATATACATACATATACATATATATATATATATGTATATGTATGTACTTTTATACATATATATATATATATATATATATATATATATATATATATATACAGTACTGTGCAAAAGTTTTAGGCCACTGGTATTTTCACCAGCTAAAAAATGGTTTAAAGTAAGTTATTTCTATCTTTTGCTGTAGTGTGTCAGTAGGAAACATCAGTTTACATTTCTACAAACATTCTGTTTGCCATTAATTGTAATAATCTAGTGAAATTTTTGTTTGCACAAGGAGTCTGACAACAGCCAGTGCTCCACACTGATCTAATCTCATCATCATCCAGTCTTCCTGGAATGACATGAAGACACAGAACAAACTGAAACAGAGTAAATCCAGAAGAACTGTGCCAACATCTCCAAGATGCTTCAAGAGACCTACCTGCAAAGCTACCTAAAAAAATTTTGCGCAAGTGCACCTAGGGCAAAAGCTGCTGTAAACGCAAAGAATGGTCGCACCAAATGTTGATTTCATTTAGTTAATAGAAGGTAATTGATAAAGAAAATCTATTTATGACAGCATCCTCATTTTACAGCATTTTTACACAAGTGCCTAAAACTTTTAACAGTGCTGCAGCTTTGCAGGTAGGTTTCTTGAAGCATCCTGGAGACTTTGTCACAGTTCTTATGGATTTAGTCTGAGTTTGTTCTGTTTCTTCGTGTCATTCCAGACAGACTGGATGATGATGAGATCAGATCTCTGTGCAGAGCACTCGCTGTTGTCAGACTCCTTGTGCAAACAAAAATCTCACTGGATTATTACGATTAATGGCAAAATGAATGTTTGGAAATGTAATCTGATATTTCCTACTGACACACTACAGCAAAAGACCGACTTTAACTGACTTTAAACCATTTTTTAGCTGATGAAAATACTAGTGGCCTAAGACTTTTGCACAGTACTGTATATATATATATTTTTTTACACATGTAGACAAATAGCTCACCTCCACCTCGCCAGTCTCATTTTCTTTGAGTACAAATGACAAGTTCTCTAGATCAGGACCTGCTAACAGCCTTAAGTAGAGTGGACATTCTGATAATGGCAACTTCTGGAAAAGATCTGAAAAATCAAGCAAACAACACTTTAGTATTATGCATTGCAATAGTATTAAACAGTACTAAAGTATATACTTAAGTATATTTTAGCTTCATTTAAATGCTTACCCTGGCTGTCCCGACGGGTCTGGCGACAGAGGGCGAACTTGCGTGGGTTATCCTGTACCATGAACTTCTTCAGCAGGCCCTGGATGACCTCCCTGACCGTGGTGGTACTGCTGATGTGTAACTGTTTAACGGCATCGCTGGGCAGGTAAAAGGATGTGCGGATATCTGAACTTTCAGAAGAGGAACACGGTCCTGGTGACCTCCCATCCCCAGAAAATACAGTCACAGGCCTGCGCAACTTCAAGTGAACCTTTATAAAACCAGTGTATGTGCCATCTGGGCTCTGGAGGATAACAACGAAACTTCAGTCAGGTCATTTCTCACAGTAAAATTCTCAAATTTAACACTAAGCACAAATGCTTTGATGACAAATCAAAACTCACTAATTTCATTCCATTCTCTGTCACTTTGGAGTTGTAGTCATCTATTTTTGCTTTAATCTCTTCTTCTGTGAGGGATGTTGGCTTCACTTCCTCTTCCTCTGTTGTGACATTCTAAAACCAAGATAAAAAACAGTAAATGCAAAGTTAGATGAGGCATCTTTATATCAAACAGTGGAGGCCTTGTTAGGTATTAATGAGCTGTGGTAGAAAAGGCCATCAACATCAACACTGCCTAAAAGCTGGTGTTGACATAATAAGCATGTGCCATGATGTAACTTGGCAGTACAGATGAACTGATGTTACTGAGGTACTATATTAGTTGCACTGGTTGGACTCTCAACTAATTGATTTTTGGTAACTTCGCTTTTTGGAGTTCCTCAGTAGTTTTTCAGTTTTTGTATTGACCACTGGTATTGAGTGTAGGAGACAGCAGAACATCTCTCAGGGTGGAAGAGGGGACAACTAATTGCTGCTGAGATTACAGACACTTATGTTACCAAGATAACCTGTTATCTGCCATTCAAAAGAAAATTCTGCTGGATCAGTATTGAGCAAAATGTGGGAGGATGGAGATCATCCACATGATGCTGAACTGAATAATGGATCTAATGACTCAAATACCTTTAACTTGCAATATTAAATGAGTTTTGTGCCTTTTAGTCCATGCCTGTTTTCAATTTTTTTCTAGAATACTGCTAAACACTGACAAAAATTACCTTAAAGGGTTAGTTCAGCCAAAAATTCTGTCATTAATCGCTCACCCTCACGTCGTTCCAAACCTGTAAGTCCTTTGTTCATCTTCTGAACACAAATTAGGATATTTTGGATGAAATTCGAGAGCTTTCTGACCCTGCATAGACAGCAATGCAGCTACCATGTTTAAGAGCCAGAAATGTGACATCAGTGGTTCAACCAAAATTTTATGAAACTATGAATATACTTTTTCTGCACAAAGAAAACAAAAAGAACTACTTTATTCAACAATTCCCCGCTTCAACATCACCGTCGGATGCCATTAACAATAGTACTTTTGTGGTATCGTTAGAAGAACTGTTGAATAAAGTCAAATAAAGTATTCTCGTAGCTTCATAAAAATTATGGTTAAACCATTGTTGTCACATGGATATCACATTGATGTCACTATTTTAACAAAATTCTCAATGTTTCTGTGCCTCAATGAGGTAGTTCCCTTGCTGTCTATCGGGGGTTAGAAAGCTCTCAGATTTCATTAAAAATAACTTGTGTTCTGAAGATGAATGAAAGTCTTTGGGGTTTGGAATGACATGAGGGTGAGTAATTAACAGAATTTTAATTTTTGGGAAAACTATCCCTTTAACCTAGGAGATTTTAAATTGAAAATTTATTGTATTTCCAGGAAAAGTATTTCTGTATGAAAAGTATGAACAATGTTGGTTGTCTTAGCAATACAAAAAACTTGGAGTCAGTAATATTTTAATGCTTTTAATGGAAGTCTCTGATACTCACCAAGCCTGCGTTTATTTGATAAAAAATACAGTAAAATCAGTAATATTGTGAAATAATATTATAATTTAAAATAACAGCTTTCTGTGTTAATATACAGTGGGTACGGAAAGTATTCAGACACCCTTAAATTTTTCACTCTTTGTTATATTGCAGCCATTTGCTAAAATCATTTAAGTTCATTTTTTTTCCTCATTAATGTACACACAGCACCCCATATTGACAGAAAAACACAGAATTGTTGACATTTTTGCAGATTTATTAAAAAAGAAAAATTGAAATATCACATGGTCCTAAGTATTCAGACCCTTTGCTCAGTATTTAGTAGAAGCACCCTTTTGATCTAATACAGCCATGAGTCTTTTTGGGAAAGATGCAACAAGTTTTTCACACCTGGATTTGGGGATCCTCTGCCATTCCTCCTTGCAGATCCTCTCCAGTTCTGTCAGGTTGGATGGTAAACGTTGGTGGACAGCCATTTTTAGGTCTCTCCAGAGATGCTCAATTGGGTTTAAGTCAGGGCTCTGGCTGGGCCATTCAAGAACAGTCACGGAGTTGTTGTGAAGCCACTCCTTCATTATTTTAGCTGTGTGCTTAGGGTCATTGTCT
Organism: Labeo rohita; assembly: GCF_022985175.1. Classification (NCBI taxonomy): domain Eukaryota; kingdom Metazoa; phylum Chordata; class Actinopteri; order Cypriniformes; family Cyprinidae; genus Labeo; species Labeo rohita. The sequence continues at coordinate 28,290,391 of NC_066879.1, read as the reverse complement.
TGTTGGAAGGTAAACCTTCAGCCCAGTCTGAGGTCCTGAGCACTCTGGAGAAGGTTTTCGTCCAGGATATCTCTGTACCTGGCCGCATTCAACCAGTTGTCCTGTCCCTGCAGCTGAAAAACACCCCCACAGCATGATGCTGCCACCACCATGCTTCACTGTTGGGACTGTATTGGACAGGTGATGAGCAGTGCCTGGTTTTCTCCACACATACCGCTTAGAATTAAGGCCAAAAAGTTCTATCTTGGTCTCATCAGACCAGAGAATCTTATTTCTCACCATCTTGGAGTCCTTCAGGTGTTTTTTAGCAAACTCCATGCAGGCTTTCATGTGTCTTGCACTGAGGAGAGGCTTCCGTCGGGCCACTCTGCCATAAAGCCCCGACTGGTGGAGGGCTGCAGTGATGGTTGACTTTCTACAACTTTCCCATCTCCCGACTGCATCTCTGGAGCTCAGCCACAGCGATCTTTGGGTTCTTCTTTACCTCTCTCAGCAAGGCTCTTCTCCCCCCGATAGCTCTAGGAAGGGTTCTGGTCGTCCCAAACGTCTTCCATTTAAGGATTATGGAGGCCACTGTGCTCTTAGGAACCTTAAGTGCAGAAGAAATTTTTTTGTAACCTTGGCCAGATCTGTGCCTTGCCACAATTCTGTCTCTGAGCTCTTCAGGCAGTTCCTTTGACCTCATGATTCTCATTTGCTCTGACATGCACTGTGAGCTGTAAGGTCTTATATAGACAGGTGTGTGGCTTTCCTAATCAATCAGTATAATCAAACACAGCTGGACTCAAATGAAGGTGTAGAACCATCTCAAGGATGATCAGAAGAAATGGACAGCACCTGAGTTAAATATATGAGTGTCACAGCAAAGGGTCTGAATACTTAGGACCATGTGATATTTCAGTTTTTCTTTTTTAATAAATCTGCAAAAATGTCAACAATTCTGTGTTTTTCTGTCAATATGGGGTGCTGTGTGTACATTAATGAGGAAAAAAAAATGAACTTAAATGATTTTAGCAAATGGCTGCAATATAACAAAGAGTGAAAAATTTAAGGGGGTCTGAATACTTTCCATACCCACTGTATATTTAAAAATGTAAATTATTTCTGTAATGGCAAAGCCAAATTTTTAGCAGCTATTCCTCCAGTGTCACATGATCCTTCAGAAATCTTTCTAATATGCTGATTTGCTGCCCAAGAAACATTTCTTATTATCAGTGTTGAAAACAGTTGTGCTGTCTAATATTTTATGACCCCAAACTTTTGAACGGGAGTGTACATAAACAATATCTTCAACAGGCATTACAGTGTGTTGATTTTTTAAATTCTGAACATTACTACTGCTCTTATTGATCAGACTCCAGGGGGCAATGTCACTCATTGAGTGCTACTGTAGATACCAATCTGTGTGTGTGTACAGGATGACAGTAACAGTTTGAATGCCTCTTGAGACTTCTTTAAACAAATCCAGGTTGACTGAGGCAGAACTGGAGTCTATGCAAAGACATTTTTGGCCTTTGAGGAGCGCTCTAATAATCCATAATGATTCATCAATAGACAACGGGGAGAAACACCTCTCATGTAATGTTCTTGTGTAGTCAAACCCCAAAGGATGTGACATTTTTCCCATCTTTTTTTCATGAATTGAATGTGCATTCAACATACATTATATCAGCATATTAGAATGAATTCTAAAAGATCATGTGACACTGAAGACTGGAGTAATGGCTGCTGAAAATCCAGCTTTGCATCACAGGAATAAATTACACTTTACAATTTATTAATATAGATCATATTTGAAAAAATTACATTTGAAAAATGTTTCCCATATGAGTTTTTACTGCATTTTTGATCAAATAAATGCAATACATAAAACCTTGTCTTCCAAATATCTAAAAATGAGCACTGATGAGATAATCCCTTGGTAGAACACACTCTAATAGGCAGAAGGAATGAACACAGGGTATGTGACACTAAATACTCCATCATTACCAGTGACAGAACGAAACAGTTCTCTTGGAGGGGTTTTCTAGGGGGAGTGACATCGAGTGCAGTTGCTGAGCAAGCCTTAGCAACAAAGATTCTGTCAGAGGTATTTTTAGCTGCTAGCTGCATCCCTCGTAATACACGCAAAGTGAGTTTCTCTCTTCTTTTCTGGGCCGAAAGAATAAGAATGAAAAAGCAAGATCATTTATTCATGTCGATCCCTGGGGCGCCAGCATGGCAGCTCTCTATGTCTCATTGAGCAGAAAGAGACAGACTCATACACACATGAACTCACAAACATTAAGCCTGAGTGGAGAGGAAGAAGAATTTATCTGGACGCTTAGCAAACAAATTAACTTCTGCCTGGCCAACACACTACCACTGCCTGTCATAGACAAGCTCAATGGGCGTAAAGTTCAGAAATCTCCTCAAAAGAGGCAGCTTGAGACAGCTTGTTATGAAAGACAGAATCTGCAGACAGGAAATGTGCAATACTGCTGCACTAGTGCTGTTGCGTCTTGTGGTATGTGGTGGCACGAAAGACATATCTTCTCAAATGAAGCAATGCAAAATCCTCAGTGAAGGGGGGTCTTAAATGTCAGACCAGTTCACCCAAAAATGAAATTTCTGTCGTTAATTAATTAATTTTAACAACTACTTTTCTGGGCTTTGAATGTGTCAGTTACGTTGCTGTCTATGCAGGGTCAGAAAGCTCAGATTTCATTAAAAATATTGTAATTTGTATTCTGAAGAAGAACTAAGGTCTTACTGGTTTGAAACAACAAGAGGATGAGTAATTGATGACAGAATTATTCATTTTTGAGTGAACTATCCCTTTAAAAGTAAAGAAAACAAATCTTTGTCTGGCTATGAGTGCCACTGTGACATCCTAGTCAGTGTTCTGTGAAGAGAAGTGTTCAGAATTATCTCATGGTCTGTGCAATCACTTATGCAATATACGTCATATTCACTTCTTCAAAATTTTCTTTACCTGTTTTGTATTGTGTGGTGTCAACCAGAGACAATGTTCAATTGTGTGAGATTATTTAAAAACATGTTATAGTTCAACCATAAAAGGAAAAAAAAAGTTTAGCATCTAGAAAATTAAGCCTGCTTTTTGTACCATTTTTTTTTATGCAAGGCAACATTAAAGGAAAAATTCCAGAATGAAAATTACCTGATCATTTACTCACCCCCATGTCATCCAAGATGTTCATACCTTTCTATAAATAAAATACGTTCTTTGAGGAAAAGATTTTTCTCCATATAGTGAACTTCTATGGGGATCAGCGGGTTGAAAGTCCAAATTGCAATTTCACTGCAGCTTCAAAGGGCTCTACACGATCCCAGCTTTCTTTGCACACTCGCTTTGTAAACACTGGGTCAGTACATCCACCTACGTAACACATGCGCAATTACGTAATGCGTGAGGTTGAGCTAATGCAAGATGAGCATTTGTGGTTAAAAGTATATAAATTAGTATTTTTCTTAGAAAATGACCGATCATTTCACTAGATAAGACCCTTATTTTTCATCTGGGATCATGTAGAGCCCTTTGAAACTGCACTGAAACTGCAACCTGCTGATCCCCATTGAATAAGGAGAAAATTGCTGGAATGTTTTCCTCAAAAACTTTTTTTTTCGACTGAAGAAACAAAGACATGAACATCTTGGATGACATGGGGTGAGTAAATAATCAGGAAATTTTCATTCTGGAAGTGAACTTCTCCTTTAATTTATTGTCAATTAAATGTAAGGTGTGTCATTTCTATGCCTTTAGTGGCACCATCGGTACTGCAAAAATAATGACAATTTTCGAAAAACTCCATCTATCATTGGTCAGTAAACCAGATTTACACACCGACTAAAGGTTAGTACAACAATCATCTGCCAATCCACAATCAATCCACACCTATGATATTCTTTATTTAAGTTGACAATCAAAGACACACTTTAGATTTTTGTGGGATCCTCATTCTTCTTCTACTTGAATCCCTTGGTGCACACAACCAAAATCTCTCAGGAATTCCTGTATTTGTGACCAGAGGACTGTGAACTGCTAAATATATCTTTCTCCCTCCCTTCCTCACATCCAAAGCAGAGAAAGTGGCCTTTTGGAACAATGGGGCAAAACAATGGAGACCAGTTTAAATGTTCAGTGAACATTTGCTCCTGATGGTCACTTTCAGACATATTGTGTGTGTTTGACTGCACATGCATCTACATGACATCCAAGAAGCTTGGTCAACATAATCCATCATCTTCACATTTAATGAGCTCTGATGTTTTCTTGAAAGCATCTTCATTGAAGATGTGTGTCGGTGAGTGTATTCACGGTTTTCTGTTGGAGAAAGTGTGTAAGAGTGTATGTGGCATTGAGTGTGGGAGTTGTAATTGGAATAAAGGTCATCATAAGTGTGTGTGATTGTAAGTGGGTGGGTAATGTGTTGGATCTCTCCTGTCTATTCACAGAGGCTCACAGGATCTGCTGTCATTCAGAGAGCTGACCCACTTCTGTGCTATACATGCACGAGTGTATAACAAACCTCCTCACTAAAGGTAAAAAGCAAACCCAAAAACAAAAACACTTCACTGCAGGTTTTATGCATTGATAGAAATGCATGTTTTTTAATACAATCTTATAAACATCTTCAGCTGCAGACAAATTATTTCCTTTCAGGCTGAGGACAGAAATCACCTGATGTGTGTAAGTTGTAAATAGCACCTTTCAGATTTTAGCAGTGAGTGAGCAGAAGCTACATCAAACACAACCCGGATATCCTGTGAATGCTGTCTGGCAAACAACATATTTTTCTAGAATGCTCTTTGTGTATAATTGTAATTTTGTTTATAAAATCTATATACACACACACTTTGGGAAGTTGCCAAGAGCTTGTTATTTTTTTTCCAAGTTCAAAAGAATAGTATTTTTGTAAACAGAAGTCTTTTTTACTGTCACTTTTTAACAATTTAATGAGTCCTTGCTGAATAAAAGCACTATTTTATTTATTCTTACTAAGCACAAACTTTTAAACGGCAGTGTATCACTGATTCGATGAAAATATATAGCAGCAAAAACTGAATCAGCAATATTAGAATGATTTCTGAAGAATCATGTGACAATGAAGACTGGTAAAATGACTGCTGAAAAATCAGCTTTACCAAAACAGGAATAAATTACATTTTAAATTTATTGAAACAGAAAAGTGTGCTTTTACATTTAAATAATATTTCTCAATATTATGGTTTGTACTGTAGTTTTGTTTAAATAAATGCACCTTATGATGAGTATAAGAGAGATAAATATGATACACATATACGCATATATTAATACATATACAGATGAATATATAGTAGAATGCATTTTGTGGTGAACTGGAAATGTCTAGCAGAACATTTCTTTGATAAACAGGGTTAGGAAACAACAGTTAAGCCTGAACAATCAAACAAAAAAAACCTACCAAACCTGTATGAGTTGAACAATATGCCGAAATATGACTTCAATTGTTAAATGCTCCAGGCTGTTCTTTATATCAAAATGAGAGTTAAACAAACAGAGGAAAGAAAGTCATAGAAGGCCCAAGTGGAGGGTGTTAACCATGTACATAACAAAGGTGCCTTGGGGCATGATCAGAGCAAATATCAACTTACAGAGCCTACATGACATGAAAGAAAAGGGCACGGCTGTACATGCTATCGGAGTGTCATCTCAAAGTCATCACTGCATGTCAGGCAGGTGTCCTTAAGCGCAGCACACGGCTACTCAGACTAATTAGGGAACACAATACCCTTAGTGTCAGTTTCAGGCAACATGCAAGCCATCTACGTCTGCACCTGCTGAATGGCCCCTAACCAATAATCTAATTCGGTTAGACATGTGCGTTCTCCTTATCAGCGTGAGAACTGTGCTAACAAAAATAGAGGAAGTGAGAGTTGCAACTGTTAGCCGACATCAGTTCTAGGGAACCCTGAGGAAGTGCTTTATACAATGTGAGTGACTGCTAATGCATTGATAATGTAGTTAATGGACTGCCTTTAGCTGCAGTAAAATCAGCCATGGCTAGTCAGATACAGGTAAGCAAATGGGAGTCTATTTATAGAAAGATAAAGGCTCCTCCTGCACATGGCTGCATGCATGAATTTTAACAGCTTGTACGTTTAATGTGTGTTTTCATTTATATTTTGTATTAAAAAGAAAAAAATTAAAAATAAATACACACACACACACATATATGCATACAATAATAATAATAATAATAATAATAATAATAATAATAATAATAATAATACAAATATGTGGGTATGTGGGTGTCAGAACGTGAAACGTCGGAACGTGGAAAAGGAATGTGAAATGTATATACATATATGTATATATGTATATATGTATATATATATATATATATATATATATATATATATATATATATATATATCTTAGATGTGTGTATGTGCTCTTCTATACGTATATATATATATATATATATATATATATATATATATATATATATATGCACACAATATATATGTTTATGTAAAAACATATACAACAAATATATATATATATATATATATATATATATATATATATATTTTAAATATTAAATATTTTAAATAAATATATATTCACATTTATTAATCTGAAGTAATCCATGTACGTTTTGTATGCAACTACAAATGTAATCAAAATGCTCATCCCTAGTCCTTTGGGTCAATAGGTGTGAGACTGCATTTCTCAGCATGCTTTCAAAGATTTAGATGCTTTTAATTGATCTTTCTTGTGTGCCTGTCTCTGCCATTTCTGCCGCAGTGTAGGAATGATGCCTTGCAATCTGCTCCCTCCCACACATTGCATATGTGTACTCATTCTCTCCCTCTCTCTCATTACTGGGTCAAGTGTGCAGTAGGAGATTCTCCCCTCCCTCTCTGCAGCCCTGCACACATGCAAAGCCCATCACCTACATGCCTGAATAAACAGTGTAGATCATCAGAGCCCACGACACCAATAAACACAAGCCCTACGCTATCAATCCATTCAAAAGCCTCTGATAATGATGGTCTTAATTATCTATGCATTGGGCTTCAGTCTGTTTTGTTTTTTTATGCATCATTACCTCATGGCATCCCTACAGCAGATTGATACACTGTTTTTTTTTTTTTTTAAACCAATCAGCATCTATGTGATTTTGAACAGCCATTCAATTATAATGTTTAGAAATGAGAAAACTTGAGTCATTCTGCTGTAGCTTACCAACTTGGCAGCCATTTGCTGCAACATCTACTAGATCTGAGCCATAGTAAACTCTTTTCAATCATACAAAGGTTTATGTGGTGGCTCATAAGTTTCAGTACTCATGGAGTGCAAAACCTTGAGCAAACGGCCTCATGTTTGCATGACTTTCCCTATTCAAATGTTAAAATCTGTCTGGGTGTCCTTGAAGAGGAAGTTATTTGTTGTTTGTTCCCTTCATTAATAGCTCACATTTGAGTTTAAAATGTACAAAAAAAATAAGGTTAAAATAATTCAAGATGTGTAATAGATGTTTTCCTTAAATGTGTTGTCTTTAATGAGTTCCTGAAATAATTAACAAACACAGAAGCAGCAGTAGCAGCATTTATCAAGACACTATTACTCAGTGCTCTTGGTTTAAAAGCCTTCTGTCTAACACATTTAACCGGGCGAGGTAAATCGGAAATGTATTATTGATCCATGAAGCAATTTTAATCCCATAACTGAAAAGAAAAATGTGCAGACTAAAGTGAGAACGTAAGCTAATCACTCATTTATCCATCCCTGAGGTTCTTCTAAGAGGACTTTCAGAGATGCTAAGAAGAATTAGGACAAGCTAACGTCACCTTCTGTGTGCTTATTCAAACTGCACTTATTTTTGTTCAGTAAAAGCAAAACAATGTAAAAGTGGGTTATAATCCAAATAGCGAACAACAGGGGTCTTATCTCAATCTAATATATGAATTAAACGTCTGTCACCTAATAGCTGAAATTACTGTACAAGTAACGCCTTGCACTTAGCAACACAGTACACAAACAATCTTCCATAACAACCCTGCTGGAAACACCAGGTTAGACCAGCATGAACTTTTATGTTGGGTTAGGTTGGTTTAAACTGGTTTGGTGATGGTCTAATGCACGAGAATGATCTCAAAAAGATGTAAAGCAACACATTTTTGCAGATTAAGAAAATAGCCGACAGTTTAAATACATTCAGAAAGTCTTCAAATTTTGTAGACATTCACACAAAGATAAGACATTAGTCAGGTGACGACACAGCATTTGAGCACTGGATTTACAGAAATCATTTCAGGTTTAAGAAATGTTTCAATATTGCATCAACTACTGATAAACACATTAATTTTTATTTGAATTATCACTCTGTAGGTTATTTAACCATTTATATACATGTCTTTGGAAGGCTTTTGTCCTTCAAACACATTAAAAAGCACAAATTCACAGTCTTTTATGTCATTTAATCCTCTTTGACCTAATATATTTACTTGAAGTACCCCTGAGATTTTAAAATAAATATTTTAATAATTAAGTATCACTTTTGCATGTTCATTGGTTCTCTGATGTTGATTATGGTCACATAACATGCAGGTAAATAAATAAAATATTTCATTTTTTAGTAAGCTTTTTATTTTGATTGATTTTAAAATGATTTACTTTAATTTAACATTTTTTGATTTAATTAATTATTAGCTTTTTATTAAACTCATAAACCCCCTGTAGTTCCTTCACAAACACCAATCTGGGAAACCTTGACATAATATAATGTTTCATGCACTTCATGTTGCTATTAACAACGAATAGAAAATATTTTCTTACTCTTTGTATTTTTATGTCAATATCATACAAGATTATCCTCTTTGAATCAATGTGAAAAATGAATTCCCTAGTGAAAAATAAATATACTAAAATGTATTTAAAATACATTTATTTCATGCTAAGTATATTACAAATACATTTAGATATTATGTACTTAATAAAAATTGCAATTGTACTTTTAGTATACCAATCTGGTATATTTAAAGTCCGCTAAATTGGAACAACTAATTTTGTACTTAGTAGTGCTGCAGCCCAACTAAATATATACTTAAGTATATTTGATTGTGCTAAAGTGAAATTACTGCAAGTATACTTTAGGTACACTTTTAAATATTTCACCTTTAAAGACTGATATTATTTAAAGATCATACAACCCTCATCAACAGTGATATTAAAACATAATGCATTGTGCACAAGTAGTACTCAAAATAGAGTTTAATTTTCATTTTTATATCAGTCTTGGAACAAGTCTTGAGCGATATGTCAGTAAATATGTTAACAGACTATACAGAACTATACTTAGTATAAAATAAATGCATTTTAAATCTATTACTTTTTTACTAGGGTTAGGTCAAAAGTAATCTAAAAGCAGTCTGATTATATTACTTAAAATGTGTCATGTATTGGATTATATTACTAACTACAATATTTGTCCTGTAATTTGGAATCGGTCACACAATTTGTAAGTAATCTACCCAGCTCTGGTAACAGACTAATAACCACATTAAAAAAAAACAAAACAAAAACAACAACAACAACAACAACAATTTAAACCGTGTCCACTGGCAGCTCACACTCTGTCCAGACAGAGATGCAAACAGGATGAATAATTCACATCCTTAGAAGCTCTTTCCAAACCTGATACTGCAGAAAGTGATGTAAGGCTGGTCAGCTCAGGTACAAGAGTGAAGTCTTAAGTCTTTAAGGACATGAAATAATATTTCCACTTCTGTGCTGCTCAGAATACAGCCACATCTGCTGGGTTATAAAACCCAATCTACATCCTGATTGACTTTTTTGGTCACTAACAACTGTATCTCAATCCAAGTCTAAGATAGAGAGGCCTACCGTAACAGGAAGTCCGTGTAAAAGCTATGTGGTCTTGTAAAATGACACATTCTCTGATTCAGGGAAGGACAGGCCTTTCTGGCACAATCAGCAGCCATTTCCTTCCCCTCACAGCATTAGAGAGATCTGAGGGTGTGAGAGTGCACTCTATGTACACTGCCATGTTTCAAAGAGTCTATAATGAAGGTCAAGATATGCAGCTAATGAGCTAAAGTATAAAAGCAATTTGCTTTAATGCATTTGGTGGATGTATTAACGCAAACACATGAACCTTACAGTAACATAAGTGCATACAATACTCATACAAAGCTCTATTGTGAATTATGTACTAAATTAGTGTGGAACAAGGACTTGTAGACTTCTTAATCTTTCATAAGATTTACATCTTTAAGCTCTTATTATCAGTGTAAGTTTGAGTAACCTAACACAACAGTGCAATCTCCACCTACTCACCCTCTTTTGGCAGTCACCCTAACAGACGCTTTAATCCAAAGTGACTTTACAGGGCATTTAAGGTATACATTTTTTACCCGTCATTTTTTCATGCATTCCTTGGGAATTATACCCACACCCTTGATGTTGCTAGTTGCTGGTGCTCTACCAGAAATTGTGGCCTTCATTTTATCTGCTCATTTCAAGAATGGTAAACATACTGCCTAAATTATGACTTAAAACTCAGAAAGTATATAATACTTCAGTCAGAGTGTCAAAATGGCTGACATAAAAATCATATTAAGTGACAGCAAGGAAAAGCAATAGAAAAGCTTCTTTCTTATCCAATCATTAGTCCTTGAGAGACTCTTCATCTAAATCAAGAGTGTTTGCAGTCACTCTGAACAGCGACAGTGTTTCCATACGCATACACTCAGAAAAAAAAGGTACAAAAGTTGTCACTGGGGCAGTATCCTTTCAAAAGGTACACCTTTGTATCTTATTTATCCCTAATGGCTGCACATTAGTAGCTTAAAGGTACATATTAGTGTCGAAAGTGCATGCATAAATACTGAAATGGTACACATTGGTACCTTTTGAAAGGGTTCCTCCCCTGGTGAAAATTTTGCCACAGAGTGTGGAAAGTTTTTATTATACATCCTGTCTTATCTAACTTTAACAACCTCAAGAGTTTAAACACAAATGCAAGAAAACCCAAAACAGACAGGGTATGTTGTCACTCAAAACATACCAGGTAAAAACCTGTTCTGAATGCACCTTACAATGCAGCAGTTCATCAAGCGAGAAGCATAAAGAAAAATGCACTTCCGTGTACAAGCTTCCGTTATCATTTTTTGCATCAGGTGTGAATATACTCACTCAATTTTCACAATCCTATCAGTCTTGTGTTTATACACTACCTTGGCTACTTGCTTTGCCTGTGGCCGGCGGAAGAAGGAGGTCTTGGCGGTGAAGAAGGTGAAGTCATCGCTCTCCTCATCCAGGCTGCAGTACCCACTGCTCATGCTATTGCTACCGGTCATTTGTGGGGACGGATCCAGCTTGAGGGACTCCCTATGTGGGTCTTCGGGGGACCAAACGCACCATTCCAGGGTCCAGGGATGGGAAGGGGAGGATGGGCTGGGAGCGGGGGACCACAGGTTCAGGTGAAGGGCCAGAGCTCCACGTGCCGCCGGAAATGAGCGCCGAAACTTGCAGGCTGACGCTCAGTGAGCGTTGCGGCCAGTATCTGATGCTCAGTTCCTGTTTCCACAGGTCACAAACAGGCAGCTGTACAGAAGCAGCTTCTCCTGCTCTATTCAGCCGACAGCTTGGTGCTCTAAACCCACAGCTGCCTGAGATAAGAAAATTAGCCCAGAGTGGAGGAAAGCATGTCACTGCACACAAATTGCTTGTATTGGTATCCACCAACCGGCACACAGTCATACAGTCTTGCTATAAAAAGCACTGAAGGTCTGAGAATGTTGTACGGACATCGTGCTGAATATCCTTTCACCCAGCTGAGATGGATGCAGAAGTCTCCGGTCCACAGTGAAGCTGCGACGGCTGGTGTTAGAAAGACGGCAGAAAATCAACCTGCCTCACAGTGACTGAGTGAACAGAGAACTGACGTACTGCACCTCCCTCCCTTCCTTCTTCTCACACACCAGTGCGCACGCTCTCTCTCTTTCTCACTCGCTTTACCATCTGTGGTTGGGTCTGTTATCTGCCTACAAGCTTACGCAAACACCCCCTCCCTCCTCCACTATCGCTCTTCCTGCATGCAACTGCTCTTTGCTCAACTCAAGACACTTCCCACTGTAGAGAAAAAAAGAGAGAGAGAAAGAAGAAAAGAAATGGAAAAATATGATAGACCGGAAGAGCGAGACAAGGAGAGCGAGGGAGAAAGAGAGAGCTCTCTGCATGTGGTCTTTTAGAGGCTATTTTACATAGTACCTGATATGCAAAATACCCCTGACAGCAAGGAGCATGAATTTAGAGTATTGTTAAATGCAACTGTGACATTAATACAGGCAGGACTGCAAAAAGCTTTTACACTTCTTTCAGTCTGGAAAAAGTCAGGGACAACGTATAATAAACTGGCCATTTTCAAAAAATAAAGGTTGTCTTGTATCATCTTCAGTAGGTTTATTTTGTGATAACTGATGACTGACTGCATTACATCATTTCATGATGTGAAGAAAAAAAAGAGACTGTGGAGTGATATCAGGATAATCAATTATACCAGTCAGTTACACAGATTAATGTTCATTCTAAAAAATATCTGAAGGCATAATGACCAATCAAAATCAATTATTCCAAATAAAAATAATTAACAAGTTGGTATTTGGAATAACGAAAGAAAGAAAGAAAGAAAGAAAGAAAGAAAGAAAGAAAGAAAGAAAGAAAGAAAGAAAGAAAGAAAGAAAGAAAAATGAAAGAACGAAACGTTAAATATTGATTTAATTTAAATTATTTTATAATGTAATAAAAAAGTGACCATGAAATCAAATGTAATTAGGGCCCTATGAAATCCATTTTATTTTAATGTCTAATTAATTAAAATCATAAAACTTATACAATTTCACCTCAATTTAATAAAGGTTTAACAAAAATGACATGTTTAGGGCCCTGTTTTATTGTTTTATTATTTATTTATTTTATTAAGGGACATGTTTTATTGTTATCATATTCTGTGTTTTAGCATGTCTAATTATTTGAATGCATTCTTAATTTATTAAAATTTATTCTCAAAACAGCCTTGTGAAAGTTGTTTTTAGCCTCAGAAATTCTGTGTTGTGTATTTAAAATGTTCTGGTTATCAAATGAAGGCATAAAACATTAATTTCATTTATCTTTTAATTATTGAAAATTAAGCAAACTTTTTTTTGGCAAACAAAGAGGAATTTACTATTAAAAGTAAAACAAGGAAGAAATGTTATGTGATTATACCCTAAAAAATAATGTTTGTTTCATTTTAGTAGTAGTATTAGTAATAGTAGTAATATATATCTGGCACAATGTGTTCAAGTTGAACTGGACTTTTATTTTGACGAGTTGCTGTGTCTACCTTTACATTTCTGTGTATATGATATAATGCTAGTTTCCCTAAAATAGAACGGTTAAATGCTCTTGAAGTGACTCTCAGCAGATACTGTTCATGTATTTATGTCCTCATTTAGTGAGACAACAGACGCTGAAATCACCACGAGCATCACGCGCGCTTCAGTGTGCGCAGTAAACAAAACCGCTCGTCTGAAAATTCTGTTTTTATGACTGGATTCCGCGATTCCGTCTGTGTTTTCTGCATCGTGGAAATCATAGGGCCCTGTGTGAAACATGAAACTAGATTAGATGCCAATTAAACTAGCATTTAAACGGTTAATTAAAAGTCATTACACAAAACAAAACAAAACTAAAAAATAATGCTAATCAAATATATCGTACTCAAATGTACTCTAGTTTATTTTATAATATGAGGAAGAGAGATCATGAAACTAGACTTGGAAGGTAGGAAGGAAGGAAGGAAGGAAGGAAGGAGGAAAAGAAGGAAGGAATGAAGGAAGGAAGGAAGGAAAGAAGGAAGGAAGGAAGGAAGGAAGGAAGAAAAGAAGGAAAGGAGGGAGGGAGGGAAGGAAAAAAAGGAGGGAGGGAGGGAGGGAGGGAGGAAGGGAGGGAGGGATGACTATAGGAAAAATATTCAACTGTAGAATGTTCCAAATGGCCAATCAGAATCAAGTCTGTTTCTTTTCTGTCCTGCATTTCACTTCTGCTTTAGCTTGTGTATTAGACTACCATATATAAAATCTGCTATTGTGTAGTACAAATACTGCAAATACTGTTGGCTTTAATGATAAATCACTTGTGATGTTCCTCATTTGGATGAAAGTGTCTTCTACATGAATAAATGCAAATGTAAGTATTCCAGAGAGCCTTTAAAAGCCACAGGTAGAACTCAGAGCCCTAACTGATCATCATTACTGTTGCACATTCTATAAATAATTCATCACACTGTAATGTCCCACTGCTTTTTCACTGCATGAGCCATCTACCACTTATAGAAATACACAGAGAGAAAGACAGAGAAATCTTTTTGTACTGCTTTTACAGGGAACCTTTAATAGATGTTCCTGATCAGCAGGAAAAAAATGCAACAACATCTAAAACTAAAAGAACGGACACAAATTAACGCTGAAAACACTAACACAAACACTAGAAATCATTAGAAGAGCATTACAACATTAAACATACATATGTTGCACTGGAGATCAAAATTACAGTGACATCTGATCTCTTCTTGCCCCCGTCAGGGCTTTTGGTCTTAACCTTTGACCCTGACCTTGAGGGAATTAGACTCAAAGTCCAGCTGGAGTACCAGTATATGTTAAATGTGAGTACAAGATAAGAATGATATAAAAATAACTGTCATATCAATCAGTCTATCAACTAAGCATGGCTTATAGCAACAAAATTCCCTTTTATTCCTTTAATGACTAAATGCAATGCTATTCCATGTTACTATGGTAAAACACTCACAGTATGTCAGCTTGAAATGAGTTCATTCATCACCTCTTTTTCATTTGCTGCTTTCCTCGGCTTGCTTTCTCTAGCAGGGAGACGATTCCTCACAAAGGAAGATAAAAGACAAGAAGAAAGAGTTTGCCACTATAAATGAGGGGAGGTTGAAAGCCACTTTGGACTCCCCTTGTCAGCTTTATTAGATTCTCATTGAACACTGAACTGGGCCACATTTCTGTCATCTCCTTTTCACTGTAGCAGACACTTCTCATGTCCTGAACTATATATCCATAAACTTTTATGTGGTGAGCAGCTATGGACAAAAAAAAAAAAAATGACTATCAGCTTATGACAAATTACCTGAAGCGGTGGCCTTGGGTTGCATTATCATAATCAATGAGTTGGATCACAGGGAGAGACAGAGGGGCTTGAACACGTTCAATATCCAAACCCCCTGGGAAGAAAAAAGGTCCTCTTTTGGCTACTGTCAATACACCCCAATTAATTCTCAATAGAACTCAATCATTTTGCTCAAAGGAGTTCAGAAGGGGGATTATGCAATTGCCCAGAAAAACATAATCAATACCATGGTTGGGTGGATGGATGGAGTGTGTAAAATCACCCAAACTAAAAGTGGCACATTGAAACCGCTATGGGGTCCGAAACGAAGCAAGGTGCCTATGAGTGTAAAGCATCATTTGTCACTGTCAAAAACAGCTTCTAAAGTTGTCTCACTGCTGTATGAAGTATGGAGTGAAGAGGCCCAATGTGTGTAATCAATGTGCCTGACAATGATAATATATCTCAACCAATCCAAACACAGGCATTTATCTCTACAGGGAAGCAGAACGCTTTGTATTCTCCCTACATTTTTTTCCTAAATGCTCCTTCCTGTAATCGCTCTGGTATTGTGCTGGTGACATGTTCGGTGAGGAGTAACTGGAAGCTTGGACAGATTCTGACACTGGACTCAGCTCGTGTTTCACAGTGGTGTTAAGTGCCGTTAGGATGCTCCATATGATATGTTTCTGATACTGCTATAACACCTCGCTCCCTCTCTTACTTAGCTAAATAATGCAGACGGTCTCCAATTTCCACACAAACTGTAGAGGAGAAACAGTCTTGGCTCTGTTTGGAGGGCTCTTTATGTACCAACGGTATATTTATAACCCGTCATCATGCCGTTGTCAGTCCCTACTATATCTAGCATTTCTATGCTTTTAGACTGTCCAAGACAGTCGCAGAGGCTGAAAGTTAGAAACAGGAGTAACACTTCCTGTGTGTCTTAAAAGCATTATTATATTGTGTTAATAATCTAAAATGCCTTGAAGCTTGAAGGTTTATGCCTTACTCAAAGAGAAAATGCTAACTAGGTAGCTAGCTAGAGATAGATAGTTAGATAGCTAGGTAGCTAGAATGCATTACTTGTGTTGAATAGTTCCATTTCCTGTCATTCCAACTTTCTGTCTGTAATTCATGTAAATCAAACAACGAAAGAGAGAAAATCTCTCACTGCTCTTGACTAAATCACTTTTGTAACTTTACGAAGAAGAAATATATATTTAATTTACACAGAATATGAATATGCAAAGAATATGCAGTGCTTTTATACATTTGATTATTTATACAATGTATGTAGCATTTCTTATTTATTTGTTCTAATGTAGTTTTTTGTCCTATTGCTTGTAATTAGTTATTCTTTTTTAATCGTTGACTGTTTATTTGTCTTCAGTGAGTTTGAGGTTTTTTTTGTTTGTTTGTTTGTTTGTTTGTTTGTTTGTTTAGTTTAGACTAGTATTAGTTTTTTGTGATATTGACACTGGTGACAAGAATTATGACACTTCTTCAGTATAAAAAATGTTGATATCATGAAGACCTTATTTAAAGCAAAAATAACTACAACTCCCTTTTGGTAAGCCTTAGGTAAAACGATAACAATATAGACCCTATTTTAATTAGCTAATTTTTGTTTTTACTCTAGAATACGTCACATTACTGAAGTGAACCTGAGTGTTGTTTCATGTTGACTTTAAACAGCTCATCCCATAAACAGCCTCTCACTTCCTGTGCTCTTCACACTGTCTTATAGTACCACAGAGGCGGAAGACATTACATAGATTCTGTTTTTGGAATCCTCAGTGTGAAAATACACTGAACCCACGCAGATCAGTGTGTAGGTGTGCTTTACTACAGCTCTCTCCAAAAATTATGAAATCAGCCCACACACATACGCATCCCAGGATCTCTTGCGTGGTTTTTAGGAATCTAAATCAAGCTGCTAAAATCAGCACAGCTCCGAAAGAGAGAAAGATAATGAAAAGGGCAGGAGGAATCAAGTATACCATTCCACTTCATGATATTCTTTAGTTTTCGAGGACACTGGAAACTGCTCAAACACGCACATTGCACTGAACTATCACACAAGTTACTCCACAGGAAATGCTACGGTGAGATGACAGACCTGATAAAATATTTGAAAACGGCACATGCAAATAAAAAAAAAAAACATATTATGTTTCTACTGAACTGCACTTGATATCTCCAGCTGCTGTGGTGGTTTGAGGGGGCTGCAGTGTATGTGACACATAAAGAGTGTGTTTGTTGTGTGTGTCTGTGTATGTGTACACACCCGAGGACAGGAAAAGGAAGTATATGAGAGATGACAACAGCCTATCTGCACTACTATACAAGAGTCAAAGCCGATGAAATACCCCCAGCAGCTGGGGAAACAACCCCTCAGCACACGGTCAACAGCACTTTCACAGCCAATAAATGCCAAGAACAGAAAAACAGCATCTCTGAACTTGCAAATTTATTCTTGTTTGTGCCTGATGTTCACTCAAAGAGACCTTCAGGGGCTTTCAGATTAAATCAGCCTTATTTTTATACTGAAACTGAGGGGATAAACAAGACCTCATGGTGGAGCAGTTAATGTTACTGAGGGGCAGTGAGGCTACAAAAAATGAGAAATATTCCAGAGCTAACTGTGAGTTAGCACTAGCGGCGCTAATGTTTCGAGCCTGTGGGAGACATGAGGGCCTGTGCACTGTGCCTTTATGATATTAGGGATATTAGGGTAATGTGCATGAAGAACATTTTGTATTTTTATGAAACAATGACAATAAGAAAGTTAGACATATTAGGTTTGTGTAATATATAAAATAAGGATAATGGGAAGTGTGAAAGTGCGAGAATATTCTAGAGATTGAAGAGTGGAGATGATTTACACCACTGACTAATAATAATAATATGGTATATAATAATATATTCCCCTTTCATAGCTAATACTGTGAATAATAGTCTGTGTCCAGAGGCAAATTACATTCTTTTTCTCTTTTATAGTTCAACTAAATTCAGTAAGGAGAAAAAAAGACCACAGTTTTAAATAATAAACCTTTAATATTTCTTTAAAAATTAAGATTTCAAATTTTTACTTAACTCTAGAAACCACTTCAGGCTGAAAAGCAGGAGATGAACACAAAAGTTTTACTTTGCTCTTATTTAGTCTCAGTGATGTCTAAGAAAAACAACTGAGCTATAAATGAGATGCCATTTGTGAGTTCTCTTTCCAACAGATATTTCCATTCTTTGTGCACACACATATACTACAGTAAAGGGTCAGTAACATTTTTAAACAAATTAATGTTTAATAATAAATTTTATTGAGAAAAGGTGCATTAAACTGATTAAAAATGTTACAAAAGATTTCTGTTTCACATAAAATGCTGTTCTTTTGAACTTTAAAAAACATCCTAAAAAATGATCATGGTTTCCACAAAAATATTAAGCATCACAGCTGTTTTCATCATTGATAACAATAAGATAAGTTTCTTAAGCACCAAATCAATCACCAAATCACTAAAAGTAATGATGCTGAAATTTCAGCTTACGTTAAAAAAAAAATAATAAAAAAAAAAAAAATATATATATATATATATATATATATATATATATATATATATATATATAATTATTTATTTAAATTGTAACAATGTTAATTTTTTACTCTATTTTTGATCAAATACAAATGCAGCCTCACCAAATGCAGTTCACACAAAAATGAAAATTCTGTCATTAATTACTCACCCTCAATGTCATTTCAAACCTGTAAGACGTTTGTTTATCTTCGGAACACAAATTAAGATATTTTTGATGAAATCTGAGAGCTTTGACTCTGTATAGACAGCAACACAACTACCATGTTCAAGGCCCAGAAAGCTCTGCACGTCCACTGGCAAGGAAGAGAAGAAATTGTTGAAAAAAGTCATTATTTTTGTTTTCTTTGCACACAAAAAGTATTCTCGTAGCTTCGTAACATTACGGTTGAACTACTGATGTCACATGGACCAGTGGTTCCCAACCACGTTCCTGGAGGCCCCCCAACACTGCACATTTTGCATCTCTCCTTTGTCTGACACCAATTTCAGGTCTTAGAGTCTCTACTAATGAGCTGATGATCTGAAACAGGTTTGTTTGATTAAGGAGACATAGAAAACATGCAGTGATGGGGGGCCTCCAGGACCGTGGTTGGGAACCACTGACATGGACTATTTAATGATGCTCTTACCACCTTTCTAGGCTCTGAAAGTGGTAGTTGCATTGCTGTCTATGCAGAGTCAAAGCTCTTGTATTTCATCAAAAATATCTTAATTTGTGTTCAGCAGATAAATTAAGGTCTTACAGGTTTGGAACAACACGAGGGTGAATAATTAATGACAGAATTTTCATTTTTGGGTGAACTTTCCCTTTAAAAAAACGGTAGTCTACTGTATATCATAATTGGGCAGAAAATGGCGATATAACAAAAAAAGTGCTTGCCAAGCCCAAGAGCTATCTTAGCAAATGCCCTTGAGATTCACACACACAGAGACTCCCTCATATCTCTGTGATTCATCTACATGAGGTCAATGGTCCTCCCCTGTTCCCCTGGCACTGTTGTGGCTGTGAAGAAGCTCTGTTTGAATAAATGCTTCTGGCTGCAGAGCTCTGTAAATCCCTGAAGCCAGTGAGGGGGTGTTTAGCTTCTGTTTTGGCTGTAATTAAGTTTTGAGACTCTCTTTAGGGGCTATCTGCATTTCCTGTGCATGTTCAATGCCTGTGTGTGTGCAGAATGGTATGTCTCTTTGGGGTGTTTGACTGGTAGTAAAGACAACTATAACTCAACTGATGCAGGTGTAACAGGCACATGGACCAACATGTACATATATATATATATATATATATATATATGTACACATTAACACATTAATTTATTTACTTGTTTAAAGCATGTCTCATGTGTTTTGTTGCAAAAGACACTCATTCAGACTGTAATGGAGGCATTCAAATGCAAATCACACTGAATCATCCTTGAATGGTTCTGCATAATAAATATCTACCCCGTGTGGTGAAGTTTGGAATAACAGACAACTATAAATGGTTATTTTGTACAATCACAATTGCACAACCTTATCTCCTATTTTATGAAGCTGCATCAAATCAGTGATACAATCTGTAGTTCACAAGACCAAAGCCCTGTGTGAGGAGACCACTAATGTGAAATTCATTTCTGTTGAGAAATAACCATAATGCCCTCTGCTGACAGCTCACCATTCAACAGCTCTCAATCTCACTGACAGCACAGGCCAGCTGGGTTTGCTCTTTTCTTGATTTAGAGGAGATGGGAACAGACAGGAGGAGCCTCATAAATAATACTACAAGGGAGAAGAAACGTTTTTCAGTAATGACAATTCTGACAATATAACTGCTCTGGAGAGAAATAGCTTACTGGATGTCTGATTGGCCTCTAGGTCATATCGTTTTGACCTTTTGGTCAGGCACCATAGGATCATAGGATGTGCTCTGCAAAAGTAAGTGTATTCCTTTGTGTGTGTGTTTCTGAGGACAACACAAGCCCTTCCTCAGTCCCAACTGTGCTGTCACTTCCTGTGTACCTGGGATTAAACTCTCTGCCACTGTAAAACGCAGCCAAGCATCAGAGAGGCAGTTAAGCATGTGCTAATGTGTCCCAGTCAAGCAACCCAGGGAGGATCAGATTCAGTTTCCGCTTCATCCCTTGCATCTCGCTGCATAATTTCATGCTCTCTTTCTAAATTTGGAAAGCTCCTTGCATGCTTCACTTCACTCCATCCATCACAAAAGTACCACAAAAGTATCTATATATTACTATATTCTACTATATTTATATATTAAATAAAGAGCATGGTGAAGAAACACGGCAATCATTTAATACCATGGTATGTGTCAAAGTACCATAATTTAATATGACACCACTAATATAGAAGCCTGCTTTGCTTTATGATTAATGTCCTACAGCATTCGCTGAAATGCCACTCTTGTGAACACACACTGTGAATGTGTGTATAAAAAACGTAAAAGTCAGAGATTACAGTTTATAAAGTTTTAAATATGGATATTTTTACACAAATGCATTGCTTCGGTTCAGAAGGTCTTTATTAACCTCTTGGAGCCTTGTGCAGCAGTTTTTATGTTGGATGAACGCACTTTTTTGGGTTTCAAAATCTTGACCAACATTAACTGCCGTTGTAAAGTTTTGGAGGAGCCAGGACATTTTTTTAATATAACTCAGACTGTACTCATCATATATACCTAGAAAGGCTTGAGGGTGAGTAAATCATGGAGTAATCTTCATTTTCGGGTGTAAAAAAAAAAAAAAAAAGCACATTGTAATTCTGGAACATAAATTGCAGTATGAGATATAATGTCACAGTCACACTGTGAGATATAATGTCACACTATGAGATATTTGCAAATATAACAGTCACATGCAAGATACATAGTGTGAGATATATGTGTGATATATAGTGTTAGTTGTGAACGTGTTAATCTGTTTTTATTGTTGATGTTTTACTCGAATTTTATATATAAATGTTAGTGAAAAGAATAAAGATAAAAAAACTTATGTGATGGACATGATGATCATAGTTATGATCATCTTTGGTATCTACTTTAACGGTATCTTGAATAAAACAGCTTCACATTTAACGAAGCATATGCAAAACGCGTGAACCGGAAGCAATGAGACCTGTTTAACAGAATACGGAAGTTTACTGCACATAACCCCTATTATGTGATATAAAGTCACATTCTGAGACATATATTTGCAAATGTAAGAAAAATTCATACTGTGAGATACAGTATAGTTACAGTGTGAGATATAAATTAGAAGATGCGAGAAACAAAGTCACATTGTTAAATATAAAGCAACAATTATGAGAAACAAAGCCACAATTATGAGATATAAAGTCATATTATCAGATATAAAGTCACAATTACGGGAAATAAATCCACAACTATGAGATATAAAGTCTTATGGCGGGTATAAAGTCACAATTATGGGGAAATAAAGTCAAAAATATGAGATATAAAGTCACATTGTCAGACATAAAGTCACAATTACAGGAAATAAAGTCAAAATTATGAGATGTAAAGTCACGTTGTGAGAAATAAAGTCACAATTATGAGATATAAAGCCACAATTGCCATTGTGCTAAAATTTGTAGAATCTGAGTGTGTAAAAAGATATTTGATATTTGGAAGTTGTTAAGTCAATTTATTCTGCTTTCCTGACTATGCATGGTAATATCCATGAAATGGGCCTGTGACCCATTTTTGGCCCACCAGATGGGATAAACAATCTGTATCTGTTCTGTCTTCTTGTGTATCTATATAGTGAGGATCTCCATTTTATAGTGTGCATAGAGCAATAATGGCTGAGTGAGAGAACTTACCGTCTCCTGAGGGTCTTTGGCGCCGGGCCTCTGTGGAGCGGGGGTAGACACATCCTCCGTCGGCTGGTCTAGTTGGTTGCAGTCCAGCTGAACAAGCCCCTGACACTCCAAATGACATGTGTAGCTGCAGTCTGGAGGCCAGAGACAAAAAGGACACACACAGTCACTAACAGCCATGAAGCACACAGCCAAACAGCCCAGTTCAGAGAGCCAGTGAGGGCTGCCAACACTCTTTCAGCTTCTTTAAAACAAGAAGGTTTGAAAAGGCCGGAGGAGGATTAGGTCATGTGTTATATTCACTGTAAATATCTGTGTCAGCACGAGCACCGAAGCCTCGGAGAAAATCTAGACTGGAGCTGGTGATGATAAACTGACAATCTGTATGTTGCGGGCATCTGTCTCAGACACATGCACTTCACAAACTAGAGATAGCAGAGACGCTTCAGAATGAACAGCTCATTTACATTAGACAGAATGTCTGGTGTGTCCTCCATATAAACATAAATTATGAGAAGGAATTCAGTCATGTGAGCTTCTCACGGCTCGGTTAAACAGTGCCCTATTCATTCACTTTCAACTGATTTGACCCCAAGATAGATGTTTATAGAATTCAGAAGACTTTGTTTCTTTTATGCAATGGCAACTATAGCAGCTGTAACCTTCATTACAGTGATATCAATTGTGCTTTTTAATATAGTTGCTGTGTGTGGTGCCATCTAGTGGATGTCTGATTTAAAATACTGCAACGTTTGCACAGAAGGATGAATGAGTAGATGGGTGAATCTTTTTCTCTTACACTTTATTATTTCTTAAGAGAATGAATTTCAAGAATAAAAAAGATATGCCTATATATAATAAATATATGCATACATATAATAATTATATATAATAAAATATAAACAGAATAATATAAAATAATTTAATATAATAATAATTTTAATAATAATAAAATATAAAATAATATTTTAAAATAGAACGTATAAAAATAATAAAATAATACAAATACTTATATAGAATTAAAATATACTAAATATACTAAAATTAAAATGCGCTAAAAAAGCAACTGCTAAATGCATATAATACAAAAAAAAAAAAAAAACTAATTTAATAGAAAATATACAATATTTATTTCCAATAATTGTGTTTATCATTTCTTAAGAGATGCATTTCAGGAATAATAGAAAAAATGCCTATATATAATAAATATATGTCTATATTCTTTAATATTTATATATACTAAAATATAAAAAATAAAATAATTCAATATAATAATAATAATAATAATAATAATAATAATAATACAAAATAAAATATAAATTAATAATACAAATACTTTATTTGAAAAAATTTCTTTTAATTTAAATTGTGATAAAAAAGCAACTGCTAAGTGCATATAATACTAAAAAACTAATTTGAGATGCAATTCAAGAATAAAAACATATGCCTATATGTAATATTTATATATAATAAAATGTAAACAATAAAATAGAATAATTTATAATAATAGTCTAATAAAATAATAATAAAACAAAACAATAAAATATTAAACATAAATATTTCAAAATAAAAATGATGTAAATAATACAAACACTTTATTTCATTTAAAACATATAAATAGAATTAAAATATACTAAAATTAAAATGTGATTAAAAGCACCTGCTAAATGCATATAATATTTTACAAACTAATCTGAAAAAATATTATACAATATCACATAATACATATTTATACTTTATATTTCTATTATATTATATAAAAATATAAAATATTTGCAATTGGGTTTACAATCAGGCTTTACATGGTAGCTCAATCGCTAGAGGGCGCCACTGTGCCAACATCAAAGGTTAACAGAGGCCAATGAAATAAGGTTATTAAAAGGCTGGCACAGACAGCTGCTGTTTAATTTGTGCCAAGAAACTTTTCATTGACACTGGGGTTCATTTTTTTCCTCCTGTAATTGCCCATCCAGTCAACTTTTTCTACATATTTGCTTTGGAAAGTAGCATATTGTATAAAAAAAAAAAAAAAAAAAAAAAAACTGGTGCAAGCTACACTCATTATTCTAAAATCCCCATTAGCATCATAATCGAGATAATAAAATGACCTCAGACCAGCACAGAGAGTAAATTTAGGAGCTAAAAAGCACTCTGAGCATCAATATTCATTGCTCACAGCCACACAGTAACCAAGGAAACGACACTCTGCACCACTGTATATTCTGCAGCACAGGCCGACCGTGATTTTACATGACACGGTGTCCTTCAGTGAGGCTGCAGTGTCATATGTATTGTATAAACAGATAGTCTGTGGCCAACAACACGAAGTGCTTTACTGACAATGCCACAGAAATGGGTTTTTGTTTTGACTGAGGTATCTGTCTCTACACACAGCGCGAGTGACAGATGACAAGAGTGAATGCTGATTGATTATCAGCGCCAAACACATTGCTACTGTCACTGTAGAAGAACAGGGAGGTGCAGATCACTCTGAAAGGAGACTGCGAATGCTAAGAGCCTCTACACAACACTGATAACGCACATGGAAAATGGACGTCACTTTCGATGGTCTGTCACCAAAATATAAATCTTGAGGGGAGTGTTGAGTGGGACTATGAAAAACAGTGTCCAAACCAAACAGAATGACTCAGGTTCAGGAAATGCATTATGGGCGGAGGGCGAGGCTTCCATCCGGTTCTGACTCTCACCTTCAACCTCAGCCTGATATCAACAGTGTGGTTTAATGCAACACCCTGATAACTTTACGCAGCAGTGACTTTTAAATGAAAAACCTGGCACGTGCAGCAGCAGTCAGATGACAATGAGGCATCCTGCAAAATGGTCTGTATCTCACATATACATGTATAAAAATTACTTCACCAAGAAACTGACTTTTATAGTGAAGACATTTTCAAAGCACATTAAAGGAGACCTATTAGGCCCTTTTTGCAATGTGTAAAATAAGTCTCAGGAGTCCCCAGAATGTATCTGTGAAGTTTAAGCTCAAAATGCCACACAGATCATTTATTACATCATTTTGAAAATGCCCATTTTGAGTGAAAGCAGAAACATGATGTTTTTGTACATATGGTTGTGCCTTTACAGCTCGTAACTCAGATACTCTGCCAAAAAACATGTTTGGTTTTGATTATCATGTCTATCACACTGAAATCATGTGTTTTAAAGCTAAATCAGTTTAAACTTCTGATATACAGTTTTCTGAGCGCACACATCCGAAGAACGCGGTCAGAAAGTGGCTGTCACACAGCATAAGAGTACTTAAGTAAGTTCTCTTTCATGTCTTATTGTGCTTAAACTTTCAAACACATAAGTTTATGTTAAAAACACACAAGGTACAAAAACAGTCGGTTATGTCTGTGAAGGTAAACAGATGGAAAAGAAATCGCATGTTTATATTAGATCTGTGTGGCAGCAGCATAACGTACAGTAAATAAATTAATAAATCTGCTGCTCTTTTGTCTCCTCTGAGGCTGGGTCTCTAAATAGTGTTCTGTGCTCGTCTGTGCAGCCAACGACAGAACAGTTAGCATGCTTTGCTCAGTGTTTTGCCATGGTGTTAGAACTGTTTCCACTTGCGAAAACAAAATGGCGGCGCCATGGGTGGAACTGTGCAGATTAAGGGGCTGAAATATTATAAGATGATACCATTACCACATCATGGGGGAGCGAAACTCATTTAGTCTTTTAAAAGGCTATTACATACATGATCTAGAAGACAACACTTCAAGGACGAGTTCTTTTTTTCACTTGTAAGACAGTATTGGCAATCTTACCATTTGACCAGTAAACAACTGATAATTAAAAAGAAACATCCGCTTTAAATTCGCCTTTAAAAGCATCTTGTAGTTTCATGAGACTATGCACAAGGCATTTAATGTCAGATTAAACAGGACAACTTTAACCCTATTACCACCATTCATGCATGTGCTGTGGTACTCTCATGAACACACATCAAAGACTGACATGGAAGAGAAGAAATAAAGTTCTTGAATAAAGTTATTTTTGTTTTCTTTGCGAACAAAAAGTATTCTCGTAGCTTCATAACATTAAGGTTAAACCACTGATGTCACATGGACTATTTTAACCATGTCCTTACTACTTTTCTAGGCCGTGTTAGTTGCATTGCTGTCTATGCAGGGTCAGAAAGCTCTCAGATTTCATTAAAAAATATATCTTAATTTATGCTCTGAAGAGTTTGGAATGACATAAGGGTGAGTAATTAATAACAGAATTTTCATGAACTATGCCTTTAATCAGCAAGTACTGACAAGCTAGAAATCAAAACACTGGATAGGTTTCAGTAGAATCAGTTAATGGTAGTCTGTTCCAGTCAAAACTTCATGGGACACAGTTAAATGTCCCAAACAAGATTGGAGGTTTACACCAGCCAAATCTTCTTTGAAACTCTTTAGATTACATGTTGAGGTTAATTAGTGTCACAGGATGCTTCTTTACCCTTTAACCTGAGTGCTCACATATGCTCCTCTCCATTATCATGTCCTTACAGCAGTGCGGTCTGAACCCCCTAAACCTGATTAATCTGAGAAGTGTGCCGCCAACTGCTAATCACTGACCGTCAGCTTCTGGGGTTACAGACAGAAGAACTGTAAAGAGATTTAACACATCTTTGCACATGCCCTCAGTGTGGAGGATAATACAATATATATGATTCACCCATAATGAACCAGAAAGAATATGACTGGCAGGTACTATCATCTGTCTGGAATGTAAAATGAAAAAGGTCCACAAAAATCAGTTAAACTTAATGAAAATTTAAGATGGAAATAGTATAACTTTTTATTTCTAAAAAAAGTATTATTTCAACCACCATTCAAAAGTCTGGAGACTCTCGTCGTGGTACTCTTGTGAACACTGACATGGAAGAAAAGAAATTGTTGAATAAAGTTGTTATTTTTGTTTTCATTGTGCACAAAAGTATTCTTGTAGCTTCATAACATTATAATTGAACCACTGACATCACATGGACTATTTTAACGATGTCCTTACTAACTTTCTGGGTCTTGTACGTGTCAGTTGCATTGCTGTCTATGCAGGGTCTCGGATTTCATCAAAAGTACCTTAATTTGTCTTCCAAAGATGAACGAAGGTGCTGCGGGTTCCAAAGATGAATGAAGGTCCTATTTGTTAAAATCACAAATGACTTGCTTCTTGCGTCAGACCAAGGCTGCATCTCATTGCTAGTTTTACTTGATCTTAGTGATTAATCTATTAGATCATGATCAATCTACTTGATCAATCTATTAGATCATGACTTACTAATAGATTGACTACAAAACTATGTGGGTATCCAAGGGCAGGCTTTAAGATGGTTTAGATCCTACCTGTCTGATCACTACCACTTTGTTTATCTAAACGGGGAGTCATCTCATTTATCACCAGTAAAGTATGGAGTGCCACAAGGATCTGTCCTAGGTCCTCTGCTATTTTCAATATACATGCTGCCCCTTGGTAATATTACTGGAAAATATGGATTAGTTTCCATTGTTATGCTGATGATACTCAACTATATATCTCAACAAGACCAGATGAAACTTCTAAATTATCAAAGTTAACAGAGTGTGTTAAAAATGTAAAAGATTGGATGACTAATAATTTTCTCCTATTAAATTCAGATAAGACAGATATATTACTTATTGGACCAAAAAACAGTACACAGAATCTCTTGGCTTACAATCTACAACTAGACAATCTACAAACTCTGGAATAGGCTTCCTGATAACGTTCGGAGTTCGGACACACTCTCTCTGTTTAAATCTAGATTAAAGACTCATCTTTTTAGCCAAGCATTCAAATAATGCATCTCATAAACTTTTACTGCAGTTATATCTGATCCCGTAGCACCTTCGTTCACCTTCGTTCATCTTTGGAAGACAAATTAAGGTACTTTTGATGAAATCCGAGACCCTGCATAGACAGCAATGCAACTGACACGTACAAGACCCAGAAAGTTAGTAAGGACATCGTTAAAATAGTCCATGTGATGTCAGTGGTTCAATTATAATGTTATGAAGCTACAAGAATACTTTTGTGCACAAAGAAAACAAAAATAACAACTTTATTCAACAATTTCTTTTAACATTATTAATCTTTGCTTGGTTTGAACAGCAGCTACGCTAATTATGTTCCTATTTGTTCTCTGTTTCTGCCAAGGGATTGACATCCCATGGTAACTAGGAATTCACAAGCTTCAGTCTGGATCCAGAACACTTAAGAAGAGATGATGCCAACCCCTCAGAGGACTTCAGATGATGCCAACCCTGAAACAACAATCCAGCACTACCGAATTTTGCTACTAATTTATAGTGTTCTTTGTCTGTTTGATTACGTCATTAATTGATCTTTACCATACATCTCTGCCATATGTACATCAACTTAAAATAGTCACCACTAGTACTAAACTGAGGTACTACTGAGGCTACTACTAAATATATTGTAAAAACTTTAATTTGCTGTAAAGTTGCTTTGCAACGATATGTATCGTGAAAGGCGCTATACAAATAAATTTGAATTTAACTGAATTGAATACGGGTTTGGAACAACATGAGGGTGAGTAATTAATGACAGAATTTTCATTTTTAGGTGAACTATCCCTTTAAGCTGCTTAAATGGAAGATGCACTGTTAATTAAAAACTAGTAAAGCACAGAGATTATGGCTTGCTTGTACTTCTGACCAGTTTACAACAAGTATAAATATACATTTTGCCCTCTAAAATCCTGATGTTCAGGGGAAAAAAGTCTATGTACAATATATTTGTCAAACACACTCATGTGGACAAAAGTCTAATAAACGCTTCATATTTTTTCCCAGAGGCACATGAAACCATGACCCCAGACTATTTGTTTAGCCGCAGCGCCTTATGAACAGAGTGGTCACACTCATGTTCTTGAGTAACGCTGGGGTCATTGCTAGAGAAACCCCATGGATAGTGCATTGCAGCAAAGTTTACATAACCTGGAAATGCTGCAGTGCTGCTATAAAACAGGAGTGCTGGTGACAGAGGAGGTCAAACTCTTGTCCTTGTCACATTAAACACAATGTTTATTCGACCATGTGTGGAATTTCCTCAGTATGAGAAGTCAAATACGCATTGCTGGGCCTGTCCCTTTAAAACATCACTTCCTACTAGAACATTGTCACTTCCTCTTGGAGTTAACCACATCTGCTGATCAGTAGAAACATTTTGGTTGTTTAGCTGGAAAAGCATGCCAAACTCCCCTCTGATAGCTGGAATGTAAGGGGGAGTTTATAGAGGGAACAAGAACACTGATGCCTTTTTGTCCCTCACGCGCCTTCTCACCTCCCACTTCCTTTTGACATTTCTGATCTCCCCCTTCTCTTCCATACATCAGCATTTTTCCACTTTAGGAGTCACAGTTCCTTCTTAGAGCCGCGGCTCATATGCACCCCAGCTGTATGCACCCTCCTACCACCTCTTTCTCTCCGTGCCGCTCTCTCTTTCAGATTCTGCATCAGTCAGCAGCGTTTTCTGCAATTTCTTTCTCTCTGCCAAGTCAGAGAACCT
Organism: Labeo rohita; assembly: GCF_022985175.1. Classification (NCBI taxonomy): domain Eukaryota; kingdom Metazoa; phylum Chordata; class Actinopteri; order Cypriniformes; family Cyprinidae; genus Labeo; species Labeo rohita. The sequence goes on along the minus strand of NC_066879.1, from coordinate 28,260,235 downwards.
GACCTTGTCACCTTTCTGTGCATCTTTTCCCATGATTCAAGGATGCCCTTTATAATAAAAAGTGAAGATTCATTGGCTCATTTCAAAGAGTGCTGAGGAATGACACATTTTTGTAGGCCAGAACCTGAAATGATTTAGTATTTTACTACTTCCAGTTCCAACATCCTGAAGTCAGTTGACTGAATATGGCTACTTTAAAATTATACAGTATACAAAAAGTGTAGTACTGTATGTCAGAATTTATAGTATTCGAAAAAAATAGTAGACAAAAAGACCTTGGACGACCTGCTACTTCCACCTGAGATTCTGGAGTGTGTATTTGATGAATTACCATCCCATGAGGCCACGGGAGAGAAAGCAACACAAATGATGCTGTAGGTCATGTGATGGTAACAACATGGTGGATATAGTATGTAAGGGTTGACTGATTATCTGCGCCAATATTAAGCATTTTTATGATTTGCTGATAAAATAATTTAAAAGCATTTTAAAAAAAAGTTTTTGTCAGAGCCCTTGTTATTCTTCATTTTGACATCATTAAAAATTTTCATTTTTACACCAGACATATATATCGGTTTAAAATATTGGTTATCGGTCTACTTGATCTGTAATAATCAGAATCGGCATCGACCCTGAAAAACACATATCGGTCGACCCCTAATAGTATGTCTGATTTTTATTCATCAAGAATCATATACATTTGTTGGTCACAGAGCTTATTTTCGGCAATTAATTAAAAAGTAGTGTAAAAATCATTTTGGTTTAGGGAACCAGGGTGATGCTATTTGGGTTGGCATACAAATACGTCATCACTGCAGCACTCTATTCACACACAGCATGGCATCATATTCCAACAACCTGGTCCCAGTGTAACCTATCTGACTGAACCCTGTAATTTAAGCCCAAATTAATGTTTCTAAATTAGAAACAGACACAAAAACTTCAATAAACAGACGCAAACACATAGCCAGTTTGACAGAAACACGCTGGGTCATTCAAACAGCAACAAATGTTAACATAAAAAAGCTTTCTGACTCACATACAATGACCTGTTTTAAAACATGTAGTTCTTGTACATTGACCAAGCATAGATAAACTTTACCATTCATAGAGATTCATAGACAGCCCCTGGGATAATAGTCCTGGGCAATTGGTGGGCATTTAGTCTGTAATTAAACTGAACAGACCTTTTGTCTTAGGAAGAACCACACACAAAAAATCTGGCCTTTCTTTTTGTCTAAATTTCAGATTAAGTTGTGTGCAGTTCTGCAATGATTTACAAGAAATGCACTTATATTCAACTTATGGTCAATTCTAATAAGCAGATAATTATTATTATTATGGATTATGGAGATACCAATATTTAAATACAATGCTGCAGTGCACTGTAAAAATAAATAAATAAATAAATAAATAAATAGATAGATAAATAGAAAAATTCAGTATTTTTACTTTAAATATTCATTTAATTCAATGTGTTATTCAATATGCTATTCAATGTTATTGTGAAATTTATTCGAAATTTTTGAGTGAAAATTGTTAATCCTACATTAGGTTTTCTCAGTGTATTTTGTCCATATAAATGAGAAAAAGAAACCATAAAAATAAAATCAGTTGTCATAAATGCTACAAGTGTATGTATGCATCACAAAATTATAAAGCATAAAAAACTAATATTTATTTTGTGATTTGCTAAAGATTATATTTGTTATTAAATTATATATATATATATATATATATATATATACATATATTTTTTTAAAGATTAACATTAAGTGAGTTCTTAAGCACTTCTCACTCCTGGTCACATCACTACATCCATCCATCCTCTCACAGACACAATGTCTATTTAATTCAGTCAATTTAATTATGGTCATTTATACCATTTACACTCATATTTATAAATACCAGGTCTGAAATACATGTAGACATATGATTGTTTCATTCACATATGACATATGAAACTATAAACCTCGAGAACCTTCCTCTCTTTATTTTTACAGCATTCCTCTCTTTATTTTTCACTGTTTCTCTTTAATTCCTCATTTTATTCCCTTCCTCCACAGCTTCCTTGTTTCTTTATTTTCCATGTAGACACCCCCACATCTAGTTTAACCACTGGAAAAACACGATCAACCCAAAACAGAAGAAAAAAAAAAGTGACTGAACACTTGAAACATGTTTTTTTCCCCCAACTCCCCACTGTTATATATTTTGGTCCAAAAGTCCAAAATGTGAAAATTTAGTATTCCAATTCCAAATTAAACCTGGAAAATTTGAACTAAATGAACAAATTATGACATAAAAATATTCTGGTAATACAATTTGTCTTGAAAACAAAATAATATATGTATTTTATTATTGTATTATTTTATATATTGCATTTTTGGTTTTTTCTAAATTGTATATATATATATATTTAAATCCAACACAAATCAAAATGCTCTTTTAGTTCCTTGCTCTTATGGGAATACTCCAAGAGAAAAGAAAATATTGTTGTTATGTAGGGAGGAATAAACCCACAGTAAAAATAAATGTCTGGCACTCTGTGTTTATACCCTATTAAAACATAATGAATAGAAATAGCCATGATCCAGTTAATGCTTAGCTTAGGGAAAGCATGGCCTACCGAGGTGTAAAGTATTGACACATCAGGATGTTTTGTCTTCAAGCATGGGCAAAAACTTTTAGATGCTCAAGATGCTGAAGGTGCACTAAAATCCAATCTAATGGATTTAATAAGATGCACTGGTCAAGTCACTGCAGCCCTGAACACATGCCACAGACACAGCCTTACATGTACAGCTAGCAGTTTGAGCCTGATTACAGTACACTGTGGGTGGGAAATTGTCAAATGAAATTGAAAGTAATTGTGAAGAGTGCATTGTTAGTGACAAATAACAAAGAAATGTGTGTCTAGTGTTTACTTTAAACAGACGCTGACAAAGTCTGAATACAGACAGGTTTGTTTAAACTCTTATCAGCATTTCACAGCCAAGCTTTCACAATCAAGCTCACAGGCTCAGCAATTTGAGCTGACAGAATACTTCTATAGTTCAGTCACATCTAAGCGTAGACCATAATGGCTCACTAGATGGAGGTGTTTTGGTCATGTTTACACTGCAGCTCATTCAGGCCTTTAAATCCTGCTTGAGAAGTTGGACATTTACTTCATGACATGTAAAATTCACACCGCCCGCTGCTGATTTCTGTCTTACTCAGCATGTGTCATCCACAGCAGTGCGTCAGTGTGTGCGGGAGCTGATGGGTAACGTCATCATGAAGCAAAAAGTGTGAGAAAAGTACTGCCGTTATCTCATGCGCTCGTCAACTCATAAGCATTTCTGAACCAGAGACTAAAAAGGCTTTACTTTGGCCAAAAAAATTTAATGCTAATTGGATTGGCCATGACTTACAAAGAGAAGTCTACTGGGAGTTAAAAGCCAGATGTGATCAGAGCACTGTGGTTCTGCACTGACAGACACTTTCAAACGTTACTACAGGCTACTTGTCTATAAAAAAGCACTGCTATGAAAACTTTAAGGGATAGTTCACCCAAAAATGAAAATTCTGTCACTAATTACTCACCCCCACGTCGTTCCACCTCCATTCATCTTCGGAACACAAATAAGATATTTTTGATGAAATCTGAGAGCTCTCTCTCAGATTTCATCAAAATTATCTTCATTTGTGTTCCGAAGATGAACAAAGGTCTAACAGGTTTCGAATGACATGTGGGTCAGAATTAATTACAGAATTTAAATTTTTGGGTGAACTATCCCTTTAAACACACAGGCCATCACCTTCACTTATGAAACCATCAGTCTCAACCAAAGACTTTCTTTGAAACTTAGAAAAAGAAGTCTCATCAGTATATCTTCTTTATTATTCAAAGTGTGATACTAAGTGAATAGAAGGGAAGTTAACTTGCACTAAAGCAGATCACTTTTTATTCATTAGGCTGGTGTACTGTATCCCAGTCTCTGTCTACTCAAAGAGGGATTCCGGTTCAGATCAATGGGAAATTCAATTTCAACTCCCTTGGCTTCTGATCAAAACGTCATTTTGCCGAAAACAGCACTGAGATCAAATTCATCCACTGATGCCTAGGCGTCTAACTTGACTGCATAAACAGCAAACGATCCATGAGAAACAGAGATGGGATCCATATGATATGATACATCGGGTCAACTTGATTCCACAAACAGTACATAACCTGCAGACAGGGAGACTTTATACAAATATATAAATCATTGTACTACTGATGTGAATGATACCCCAAATTGGAGCAACACCCCAGAAATCACTAAGAACTTAAGATCACCCCATACAAACCTCTAAAGATGAGCTAGAATATCCTAGCAAGTGCATAACAATGCCATAGAGATCACTCAGAATACTCAAATCTACTGCATAGCAACACCTTTACAACCATTTAAAATTGGCAATCACCCACCACACTCGAGCAAGTTCTTTTACAGGCAAAGTCATTTGGTTTAGAAGATGTAAATGTAGTTTTCATCATGTTTCTGAACAGCATTAAGTAAATCTGTTGCTAAAATGGTGGCTATATAGTACAATTAAGCATTATACATTGCACTCTGTCTGCCTGGTTTACCGGCACATTCTAGAACCACAGAAGCTTTTACCGGCTGAGTTACAGATCAATGTCTATTCAACACATAAATGGACAACAATAGATACAACGAGAGAGAAAACAAGACCGAGAGGGGGAAAAAAGAGACCACGAGAGCAAGAAAAGGAGAACGAGAACATGATGCAGCAACAAGGCTACTGAAGGAAGCTCTGTGACTGAAGCCTAATTGGCCAGGTCTAGTCACAGAGGATAAAAGTACATTAAGTTCTAGTATCACAGTCACTTACTAACCCAGTATATTTCTCATCTCTCGGTCTCAAGTTACCTGATAACATGAGGGTCCCGCTACTGCTAGAGCGCCGCAGCAAGCGGAGGCCCTCGGACCAGGAGCGGGACTTGGGCAGGCGGCGGAAGAACCGTCCCAGGCGCTTGGAGACCTGTCCAAAGCAGGCGCTGGCCACCGCCTCCTCGGTCCTCATCTCCGGCAGCATGACCGCCGCTATCTGCGGCCTGTTGCGGCCATGACTCCAGTGCCACCACTGCGTCCCGCTCCAGGTGCCAGTACGTGAGCGGCCGCCGTCCCGGTTGGGGCTGGGCGCCTGCGGCTCCGTTGCGTTGTGGTGTGGGCTCCCTGCGCCAGCCGCTCCTGTGTGTCCACCATTGCAGGGCTGCACTCGGTTTTGTGTTGTGCACTGAACGCCCCCCCTCCCTGCCTTTCTGCCACCCTGCACCCCTACCCTCTGACACAATCCCCTCCTCCGCTGACTGGTACTCTCTCTCCTGTTCTTGTGTCTCTGCGTCTGTGCTCCTGTTTTTCTCACGCAGTGCAGAACTCGTACCAGCTCAGACTGCACCCACTCATCCTGCTCTATGCAGCATGTTTTTCATTGAATCCTTAAAGGCACAGCCACACTGCTCTTCTGCCTCCTACTCTCTTTTTTCTTCTCCCTCCCTGTCCTTCTTTCTCCATCTCGATCAATCCATTAATCTCTCTCTCTCTCTCTTCCTCCCTCTATGCCTCGCTCCTGTCACTCTGTGCCATCATGCCACTTCCTGTGTGAGAATACAGTCCCATGCTTGGAGAAACCTGTTGTCCTGAAGGACGTCTCAAGTTCTGAACACGTTAGCCATCCACTCCACACCTTCCTCATTCTCTCTCATGTATATCTATAAATAAAGAGAATTGAGAGCAGTGTCTTGCTCCATTTCTCTCAACAACAACTACTACGGCATCAGTTGACGGCATCAGTGAAGACAAATTGATGAATAAAGTTGTTATTTTTGTTTTCTTTGCATACAAAAAGTATTCTCGTAGCTTTGCAAAATTACGGTTGAACCCCTGATGTCACATGGATTATTTTACCAATCTCCTTGCTACGTTTCTGGACGTTGATCGTGTTAATTACACTGCTGTTTATGGGTGGGTCAGAGAGCTGTCAGAATGCATCAAAAATATCTTAATTTGTGTTCCGAAGACGAGCAAAGCTTTTACGGGTTTGGAACAACATGAGGGTAAGTGATTAATGAGAAAATTTTCATTTTTGGGAGAAGTAACCCTTTAATGATCTAATACCTCAATAATGCATCACATATTCCAATGTAGAGATTCAGGGGGTTTGGTTATCCCAAAGTAAATTTTTATGAATTAGCTAACGCCTTAACAATGCACCTTATATTTCAATTTCAAGATTTAGCTGTTTGATAATTGTGAAATAAATGTACAATAATGATCCAATATCTCAATTTATAGATTCAGACATTTGATTATCCATGAATTAAAGCATATTAGTCATCATTAAGCTCATTAATGCAACTCATATTTAAATTTAGAGGTTGGATTATCCAAAAAATAAATGTACTTTGATGATCTAATAGCTCAAAAAATGCACCTTATATTTCAACTGTAAGATTTAGATGTTTGGTTAATACATCAACAAGCTCATTAATGCACCTCATACTTAAATGTAGCAGTTGAACAATTCTCAGCCTATTACGCATTTTTAAAGCATTTTAAAGCATTTTTTTCATTTTTAAAACCGATTTTGAATGCTCCTGACACATATTATACATCCATCAAATACTTTTACTTCAAACTCGCTAAATTCCAGTCTCAACCCAAACAGAAGTGCCAGTACTTACATAGAAACCTATACAAAGTAGCCAGAAAGAAATGCTCATTTTAAAGAAAAATGTCAGATGGATTTAGTTGGTTTTGCATCTGAACTCTTCATATGTATATACACTGTGTATAAATATTGGTCTATTTGATCTGTAATAATTGATTGGCATCGGCATTGAAAAACACATATCGGTTGACCCTTAGTCCAATGTAGAGATTTAGAGGTTGGATTATCCCAAAATAAATTCATATGAGGTGCATTATTGAGCTATTAGATAATTCATATTACAGTTTAGAGATTTAGAAGTTTGGTTATTGTAAAACAAAGCACATTATTGATCTAATATATTAACAAGTTTATTAATGCACCTCATATTCCAATTTAGAGAGTGATTATCCCAAAATAAATTCATAAATAAAATAAATTCATATTAATAATATACGCATATAAAATACATTTGAATGGTCTAATGTTTGAATAATACTCGTCTAAATACACTCTACCTGCATTATGAAACAACTGATTTACATTCACAAAACAAAAATTGTCCCAATTAACCAAATAATACTTTAATGTTTACATCAAACCTACAAATACCAAGCATTTTGTATTTGACGTCTGTTGACTATAATAGATGGGGTGACACATTTCCTGCTGTCCTCACCCTAGGTCTCCCAAAAGAGTGAGTGAGTCTGTGAGAGATAGAGGTAGAGAGAAGTAGCCAAGGGCAGCCTATTTATAGCCTGAGATAATTCCCAACAGGCCTGTCATACTTTTGTGAACTCACTCCTCCTGTTCAGCAATAACTGCCCCGTACACCTCGTCGCAGACCTCATTAACACATCTTTACTTCACATACGCACGAAACACAGCCCACTCTACACCTCCGTCTCAAACTGCCACCTGATACTAATATCCAACCAATGAAGCCTCTATGCAATAGCCCCCCTATCCGGCCTCTGAATACCGTGAAGCCACAGTACTGAAACAGGAAGTGATGATTTAACAGGCCCAGTCCATCTGTCGCTTGAGATGAATGTTTTATTGAGAAAGTAGACAATGCTCCTGCTGTATAACTGCGTGATTCAACAAGGTTTGCACATACAACCACTAAAACATCTAAAACATGAATAATGCATTTTCAATGGGTTTTTGTGGTGCACACTCAAGCTTGTGCAAGGGGTTTAATTTACTTGAAAAGTTAGGAACTAGGGAAGCAGACAACTTGATTTACAAGTTTTATCTTGTTTAACTGGAAAAAAAAGAAAAAAGAATTGAATGGTAATGGGATGTAAAAGCTATAAATGCTTCCATTTCAGTAGAAAGAAACAACAGCAAAGTATAATGCAGATGTAAGATATCTCATATTTCTCTCTTAAAGGATTAGGCTAGTTCACTAATTTCCTGGTAATTTACTTCCCCCCATGTCATCCCAGATGTTCATGTCTTTGTTTCTTGGTCGAAAAATTTTTCCTGATATATTGGACTTCAATGGGCATCAATGCGTTAAAGGTCCAAAATACAGTTTAAACTGCTATTTGAATCTTCAACCTGTTCATCACCATTGAAGTTCACTATATTGAGAAAAATCCTGGAATGTTTTCCTCAAAAAACCTTAATTTCTTTTCAGCTGGACAAAAAAAGACATGAACATCTTAGGTGACACAGGGGTGAGTACTGTAAATAATCAGGAAATTTTAATTCTGGAGTGAACTAATTCTTTAATAAGTCTAAATGCTGGCAATTTGTACCTTGGATACAGAGCTTCTGAAAGTAGAAAGTAAACAACACATTACATCTTTCCAGCAGTATCGCTTTACCTCGCCAAGGCCAAAAGGAAGACATTCCTCTTTCTAGCATTACATTCTGTCTGAAACTTTTAATTAAAAATCAATCCGATGTCTGACTGGCATCCATAAGCTTTAATCCATCTGCAATATGGCTGAACACAGTTTTACTCTAGCATGGATTAAACTCCTCCACTGCAGATGAATGGGTGCTAAATTGGGTGGGGGAGGTTGCCAAAAACCCAGCCAGATTAGACAAATAAAGCCAGACTGAGCGAGAGGGAGAGAGCAGGTAAGACTGATGCTTTGAGACAGGCCCATGCAGTGAGGAAAGCTTTTAAAGACACCCACTCAGTAACTCTGAGTCACACTAGCAGGGAGGAGGAGTGTCATATAAACAGGCTACCTGAGGAAAACACTCATTCTCCTTGACTAAACCTTGAGACCTTGTCTAAACCTTCTGTGACTCAGCATAACACAAATCCGTCATATAAAGGGAATATAATTCAGAAACAGAACTATAAAATGGTAGTACTAAACACAATAGAGCATGCAGTACATCTTTCGGAATCTGTTTAGCTATGCATTTGTGCAATCAAAGACTAATGAGAGGATTCAGGTTTTGACAGTGTATGTTGGCTGAGCAAGAAAGAGCTGCCTTAGAGGAGCAATTTATTGCTCAAAGGATATTCTTTTATAGCTCAGGAGATTTCATGGAGAGTTCAGATTTGTTCCTCATAAAAATTCCTTGAATTTTAAATAAGAGGTTTATATATGTTTATATATGATAAGAGAATACACTAGAAAAAACGCTCAAAAAATATGGCAACATCTAAAATAAGTGATTCTGTTTCTAAATGCAGATTGGTCCAAAATTATTTAACAGCACTGAATCAACTTTAATACACCAGGTTACACCAAAAAATAAAGTAAAATAAAAAATAAAATAAATAAATCATTTAAAAAGTTATCAGGACATTTTAACTTCTGACTTTTTTCCTCAGAATTGCGTTCAACTCGCAATTCACACTGTTTTTCTCAGAATTGAGATATAAACTCGTCAGAATTGCGTGATATAAACTTGTGATTGTGAGTTATAAAGTCAAAATTGCAACAAATTCACAATTCTAAGAAATTAAGTTGCAATTCTGAGAAATAAATTCAGAATTGAGACTTTTCTTGCAAATGTGAGTTTACAGCTCACAATTCTGATTTTTCCCCCCCCTCACAGTTGCGAGATATAAACATATTTGCGTGAAGTTTATAAATGTGACTTTATTTTTTAGAATTGCGAGTTTATGTCTTGCAATTCTGACTTTATAACTTGCAATTGTGAGTTTATATCACGCAATTCTGACTTCATTTCTCAGAATTGTGAGTTTGTATCACAATTCTGAGAAAAATTTTGAGATGTAAACCCGCAAAAGCGAGAAAAAAGTCAGAACTGTGAAATAAAAAGTCACAATTACCTTTTTTATTTTTTGTTCAGAGGCGGGAACAGGCTTCCGTAGTTTTAAGGCAACAGCTGTTACCAGTTTTTACAGTGTAGTGCTATAAAAAATAATATGTACTGAACACCAAAGCTCAGATAATCTTGATAAGAAATTTGATAAGAAATGTTTCATAAATCATATTTAAATGTCCTTAATGACCTATTTTTGTAGACTTTGGTTGCTTGGTGAATGTGTAAAGTGCAAGACACAACTTTAGAGGAGACCTTTAAGAGGATTCATCTGAAAATGAAAACTCTTCCTCACGTTGTTCCAGTAGTACAAATAACATTGTATTTTCATTGGACAGACAAAACACCCTATATTTTATTCTATGTTCTGGAGAAAATCATACAAGTTTGGAACAACTGCAGGGTGAGTAATTGATGACAGAACTTCATTTTTGGTTAAGGTTATTTTTCAGAACAAACATCTGAGAATCAGGTGACTTCAGCAAAAGTGTCCATTTGTTCTTTTTTAATCATATTGTTGTCTAGGAGAAATAATTGAGATATTTGTGATTTTTCTTTCCTTTGGGAGAAAGTATAAGCACAAAGGAGTTGTTTATAGGCGAAAGTAACCACTGATGGTCTCTGACTGCCTCTTTCATTCAGTGTGTATAATTACGGGCTATGTGCACTAAAATGGTGATCTGTAGTAGTCAAGACGCTCCATCTTTAGCCTGTCTGCACCACCGCAAACTCTTAAATACACTATTTCCCAGCATGCCCCAAGACACTTCTAAACAAAAAAGCAACAATTACAAACTACAATGTTGTGCTTTACCCATGAGTGATTTCTGGTCATGTGCAATAACTCTGCTAGGGACGTTTCAACATACTATAGAAGAAAGAAACCAATGCTTATGGTGGAGGCATATCAGGACTTGCTCATGGAATGCTACACAAAACCCCCATGAACTGAAAATGACAAAATTTAAAATATGGAAATCCCCAGTGTATCCCATAGTGAATTGTAGTGACAAACCACAACAAAACTACCAAGAAAAATTACACCCAGGCCTGACATTTACAATGAAAGGTTGAGGAGAAAGAGGAACAAGTGCTTAAAACTCTTGTGGTTTCAATGAAAATAGTGCAAGTCTATAAAATGTGATAAGCAGCTTCTGCAAACACTCTCTACATTTTCATTACCTCAGTTGGGGAAGGTACAACATTCTGCTTCACTATACATTTTCAATCTTGAGGCGAACTGTTCCTTTAAGAAAATGAAAAAATAGAAATGGGAACTAAATGGGACAGTTCACCCAAAAGTGAAATTTCTGTAATCATTCATGCACCCTCATGTTGTTCCAAACCTGTATGACTTTTCCTCTGTGAAACACAAAATAAGATATTTTGAAGAATGTAAGTAAATACAGCTAAAGTCAATGGGGTCCAAAACAACAGTGTATCCATTATGATCAAGAACGAAAGGTGTCATTTTCTTCTTTAGGTGGACTATGTTTTTGAGTGAACTATTTATAAAGAAAAACAATAAAGAACAGCCTAAGGGAGGGTTCAAGATACGCCTAAATTTGACTTTTCTCTGCACTGGAAGGGCAGAGCAGTCATTGGGGTTAATGTATAATCCTAGAATCATCCCCAACTTTTAAATGATACACTCCATAAACCCCTGCAATTTCACTGTCTGCCTCTTATGAAGCCGTTCACTGCAGTACCTTTTCCAAAAGAGAACTGCTGACACACTGCTAACTCAGCAACGCTTTACACATGCACACACACATACGCAAGTGAACAGATGCACCATATGCACACACACACTGACAAACACACAAAACTAACACACAGACACACAAGCTGAACCTTCTGATCTCAGGGTGCATCGGGGTAAACATTCATTTCAGATCATTCTAGCACTGAATTAATCTCTCAAATAAACGGTGTTGGCAAAGCTTTTTTAAAAGCTAACATCACTCTACATCACAGATCTATTTCTGTATCTCAAGCTGTAAATGGAATTTGATTTTGGTTCTTTTTTACGAACCTGTCCAAGGGAGTTTATTTATAACAGAGGTTACATAGTGATTTTATTATAGCAGCCCTTTAAAAGCAAAAAGGGCATTTAATCACCGAATTAGTTAAAGTGCATGATGGGACAGTAGAGTGCAGCAACAAAGGTACAACGGCAAAGCATGCAAACAGAGGAAGCAAGTACCTCTAAATGTTTAAGAAAAATCAAAAATGATTAAAATACTGGGATCCCTCGATAAACATGCCACTTTAAATTCTTACTTCATCTATTTAAAAGGCAAATGTACCTCACTCACATGCTTCAAATGTTTCTCATTCCTATCTCTACTAGCAAGTAAATCAAAGACCCCTGTGGGTCAAAGTACTTCATTTAGGAATCCCAAAATATCTGGAGGGGTTTGTCAGAGTCCCCCATTCATCTTCATATACATATAATCAAACATGACAAATAACGAAACAGAAAAACAAACAATGACCTCTGCTGGGAACTTCCCCCTCATCCTCTGTAAACCCCTCCACATGTATCAGCATGCTTCATCTTGATTAAACATACAGTACTGGAAGTTCCTATAACACTGGAGCCTACGAACAACCCCTTCAGCAGAAACAAACACTTGTGTACTTTATAAACACCTATATGTGTACTCGTCAATGTTTCTCTCCTGTCATTTCCTTTATCCTTCTTTTTTGTTTGACCAACTAAAGTAGAGATTTTTACTGTTTAAACATTCGTCAAACTTTAGGTTTAAAGAGTGTTTTACATATGAAGAGTTAATTTGCAAAAACAGACAACACTTTTCAAAAATCATGTTTTTTTTTTGTGCATTCCAATTAATCTCAATCAAACTGCAGCTGGGTTGTTTTGATTAGGTAAAAAAATAAATAAAAAATACAGCTAACTAACACAATAAAACACAATAAAAACATGAGAACATAATAAATAAACATAAAAAACTGAGTTACCTGTTTTTGCAAATAAACTCATATGCTGAAGCATGCAACAAATTGAAAAAGCATGCAACAAATTAACAAACAAGTAAAAACGATTTATCTATGTACCTCTCAGTCCATCCATACATCCAACTATGCATTTATCTGTATCTGTCCATTAATTCAACTATCTATCCATCTTATCCATCTATCTATACTCAACTATTTGCTTATCATCCATCTATATAACCCTTCATCTGTTTTCATCCCTCTATCTATTGTATCAGTTCCTCCAACTATTTGCCCATTCCTCCATCTATACTCAACTATTTGTCCATCTATCCCTTCATCTGTTGTATCAGTCCACCCAACTATTCACCCATTCATCCATCTATCTTCTTCCATCCATCTATATATACTCAACTATTTGTCTATCCATCTAACCCTTCATCTGTTGTGTCAGTTCCTCCAACTATTTACCCATTAATCCAACAATCTTCATCCATCTATTTATCTATACTCAACTATTTGTCCATTCAACCATTCAACCCTTCATCTGTTTCACTCTGTTTTATCAATCCTTCCAACTGTTCGCCCATTCATCCATCCATCCAACCCTTTATCTATCTATTTATCTATCTATCTATCTCTGTTTGTACATTCATCCATCCAGCACTTCATCTATCTGTTTTTCCATCCATCCATCCATCCAGCCCTTCATCTGTTGCCATCCGTCAATCCATTGACCTGTCTATCCCTCTGACTATTCGCCCATTCATCCATCCATTCTGCATTCATCCAACCTTCTTTCTGTATGCTTCCCTCAGACTATGCATTCATCCATCTAGCCTTCCGCCTGTTCATCTGTAAGTCAGTCCATCCACCTTTCCGTTTATCCTACATTCATTCATCCCTCTTTTTATCTAAGGTCAGATAAGGAGAGGAGAGATAGCCGTCACTTACTTTGACACTTGAGCGCAGCGCTGCTGATCTGGCGGTTGCAGGCGTCGCACCAGTCGTGGCTCAGCTGTCTGGAGAAGAAGATATGGCCCTCTCCCTTCTCTGCCTTCACCCTCGGGTCTCTCTGGTTGAAGATGGACCATGCCTCCCTCCTGAGAGACTCGCTTCGCATCTTCACTACTCCTGACCTTGCCTGAGTTAGCTTGTCGATCGGCAGTCCCTCCAGGTTGTCTGGCGGGCAGCTGAAGTTTGACCGCGCTGAGGGATTGCGAACTTCTTGCGGTGATGAAGACGCGTAAATCTTCGCCGTGTCCTTCATTGAGCTTCTCCGGCTCCCGGCACTGTGTCTGCGAAATATTCCGTTATTGTTGTTCGCGTTCTCTCGGTCCATGTCCACAATCGATCCGTTCATGTTACTACGTGGCGAACCGGCACTACAGCCTTGGCTGTGTGATGCTGAAGGGGGCTCGTTATTGAATAACACGAGCGATGCTGAGACTGCGGCTCTAGCGCTGTCCATATCACTCGGTCTGTTTCGCATGATGATCTTGTCCAGCGACCATTTACGTGTGAATTTCTTCCTGTCGCTCGACTTCAGTTTGTGAAATAGTTGCTCATCCGAGTCGAGGAGGTGTTGAGCAGGGTGCTGTCCTAAAGTGACGGACGCCATGTCTTTCGGTTAAGAGTTGTATGTGGGCAGAATACAAACTAAATTGAAGCGCCAGCGGCAAGAGTGTGACGCGCACAATGATTCAGCCGCGCGCTTTATATGTCACTGGCTGAGTGGACGCGCGCGGACCTGCCCCTTAAAAACTCATGATCTTACAGATTACTTCTCTGTTATTCCACTAGATACAAGAAAGAGAATTTTAAAAATGCCATGACCGCCCATACCAAACTCATGATCTTGATCACTTCTCTGTTATTCCACTAAATACAAGAAACAGAAACTTAAAAAAAATGCCATGAATAAACTTTGTTCTCACTGGAATCTAGTATAACTCGTATTCTCTCTCTCTGTGCGTGTTTTAATTAATTTGATTGGTGTTTAGATTAATAGTTACATTTCAAATACATTTAATATTGTGAATTTTGTATTTTATATAACTATTAGTGCTGTCAAACAATTAGCTTAATTAAAAATAAGTTTTTGTTTTCATAATATGTGTGTGTACTGTGTATATGTATTATGTATATATAAATACACATACGCATGTATACATTAAAGAAAAATGTACGTATCACTGTATCAGTTATATATATATATATATATATATATATATATATATACACACATACACACACACCCCTTTATAAAACCTTTATTTTGGATTAAAATATTTCATAGTTAATAAAATATTTTCAAATAAAAAAAATGAAGTTTCAGCAACTGTGTTAATCACATATTTTTATTTGCACCATATATAGTCTTTCAAGACCACTTTACATTTAAAGTGTACCTCCTACCACAATCTACAGCAGTGAAGAAAATACAAAATATTTAACATGCAAGTTTACAACCTGGCAAAAGGAAAGTTGATAAAATTCTACGATAAGTAAAAAATACGCAAACTTTGACAATGAGCTACAGTGTGGTCTCTATAAGGTCACAATAGTTCCCCCAGTGCAAGGAATTCCCCTTAAGTCAAACCCTGTAAGGTGACATCAGAACTCACCAAACACAGCTTTCACTTTCCATATTGTAATTATCTGTAAAACAGCAACTTACGAGTCTATTGGCTCCTGTCAGTATTTGTAGGATGATAATATTTAGAGTCATTTGTGCAGTCCACATTTTTCCAGCTGTACAGTCAAATAATCAAAACTTTGTTTAGAGCTCCATGCCGTATGATACTCTGTTGTGATCAATAGACTAATTAAATTAGTGCTACTGCACAGTTATCTCTCAAAACGGAATGAATTACAAAGTGCAGACTGAATAACTCTTTTTACTCCATGACTGTGCAATAATTACACTATTACTGTCGGCTGAATGCACAGTGCTGTCAATATTTAAGTCTCGAAATTATTTTGAAACTGCTGTAGTAGTTACAACAGATCTGTATTTCTTTTTTCTTGGCTGTTAAAGTCAATACTACTAGATTGCATGAAGATAAAATGCAGTAACTACATTAACACTGAATATGAAAAATATAACTTTTGTGACTGATATCAAATCAAAGTTCAGTTTTAAAAACCCAGTACAGTTCTTAATCTAAGGGACTCAAGTCCAGTCATAACTCAATTTGCACTTTGCACATCAATATGCATCTTGCAGTTTCAGGTGCCTGTCCCGGTAACAGCCATTAAGACATGATCTGTTCTTCACCATTTGAGATGTTCAATTTAGGACAGTTTTTGAGATGTTTTGTTTTGCTTTCCCTTTAGCTCAGAGATCCAGGCTTTGTAAATATAACTATTGTTTGTGTATTCTTTGAGGTCTTCATGGTCTGTTGGCTTGAGGTACTTTTTTCTCCACTGGAAGTGTAGCAGTAACTACCGCAAGGCTTAAAAATAAGACATCTTGTTAAATTTGAAAGGATTTTCTACACAAAAAAAACACTGGTAGTACACAAAAACTTTCACGGCTAAACAACACAGTACCTTTCTATCATGTTGTTGTTATTTTGTAGCTCCCGTGCCACAGCCTCCATCTCATCCTTTAATCTGTTCATTCTGGAAACAATTTGTATTTCATTTATTATTTGGAATAATAAATGCTGTGTCATCTTCATTGCAAGGACATACTTGAAAATCATTTGCTCATCCTTTTTCTGTCCATCCACCCCCTCAGCTCCTACTGGCTGTTGGAGAGCTCTGAGTACAGCTCTGCCAAGAACCTGCAAAGATGGAGAAGAACATGGTCAGGTTGCTCTATATCCAAGCTTTCTCCAAAGTCTAAAGTGACTTTTATATGTGAGAAAAATGTGAATTATGGGCAGGAATTATGGGTGTAAAGTCAATAAAGTTGAATAAATATTTTCTCGTAGCTTCATAACTCATAGCTTTATAACATTACAGTTAAACCACTGATGTCACATGGACTTTTTTAATGATGTCCTTACTACTTTTCTGGGCCTTAAACTTGTCAGCTGCGTTGCTGTCTATGCAGCATCAGAAAGCTCTCGTTTTTCATCAAAAATATCCTCATTTGTGTTCCGAAGAAGAACAAAGGTCTTATAGGTTTGGATGGAACAACATGAGGGTGTGTAACTAATGACAAAATTTAGATTTTTGGGTGAACTATCCTTTTAAGGAGAGGATCATACCTCGCACTACTTGGGGGGGCGGGGGAAGAAATTTAGCAGGAGTTAAGGTCAAAATAAACGAGACCCACTGGGAAAAAAATAACATTCTGCCCATTTACTTGCAGATAGGAATAAGACCAGTTAATCAAAAAACTAATTTATTGTGTAATCTGTACAGAAGTTGTGTGAGAAAAAAAAAAAAAACAGACATGTTCACTTTAGATGACATTAAAATCCCTGTGAAAATTTATCTAACCTCTTTAGGGAGAACTAGTTATCAGGGCTCGAAATTAACTTTTTTACTTGGTAGCACTGGTGCTTCCAAATTCAAAAGGTTAGGAGCACCAAATAAAATTTAGGAGCACCCAAAGAATATTAAGGAGCACAACAACTAGTGGCTAAACGCAGCTAAATAAACAGGCTCTTCTCTACACAGAGAGAAAAGAGGGGTGGGTGAGCAGAGCTCATTTGCATTTAAAGCAGCCTCGAACAGAATGAGATGATTTTTGCAGAGCTGATTTTGGCAAAGTAAAAAGGGTGTTGTTTTACACAACCATTGAGATTTTTTAATCAAAGTATATTACACTCTTTTCATTAAGACCCTAAAAAATCATATCAACTGAAAATGGGCATCCGATGACCCCTTTAAAGCACATGCAAATAATGTACTTGTGTGATTACAAATAAGTGCACTGTTTAGTGAGTGGAATTCTGCTGCTGAGTAAACATTTGGTTTGAATGCATGTTGTGTGAGATGGAGGCGCCAGAACTGCAACGGATAGAATGTGCAATGTAGCAGGATAGGCTTACTTTATTTCTTTAATAATAGCAGATCATAGGGACAATTTAATCGTCACGAATCAAAACTGTTCATATCGCATACCCCTAATTGCAATTCAGTACAAATCCGGAACAGAGATTGGTTGAAAGAAAACGTTTGGAACAAATCCCGGCCGGTTCCGAGTTCAAACGGAGCGAAATGTGAGTGATTCATGGCTAATATCTAAAATCTGCATTAAAGCTAAGAATGTAAAGATGAAGTCTAATTGGTTATGTAAGCTAATGTTGGATTGAACGGCTCACTGTATCAGCTCACAGCAGTCATATACTGTGCATTACTTAGCGAAAGTTTTGTAAAGAAATGAAAACAAGTCGCAACACAATTACTCGCACTTGCACAAATGCTCCCAAATATATTTTGAGGGCGTGCAGATTATATTCCGGGATCATATGCGAGTCTTTGCAAGAAAAGGACTGAATAGCAATGATTAGACAGTCCTTATTAATTTGATTAATTATTATTTAAAATTAAAAGTAATGAAAAAATAAAAATAAAAAATTTACTCAGAGAGTTTGCAAAAATAAAAAATAAAAATTTATAACGACCGCTGTAGCCCTGCTATTCAACTAAAGTCAAGACTAAAAGTGAAACAGCTGGAAAAAAAAAAAAAAAAAAATGTAATTCTACCCTCACAGACTGTATTTTCTTTGGGATTCTAAAGCTATCCAAAATTTTATTTGCCACCTTATTTTATGTGTAATTGTCACTGAGGCATTTTCACTTTGGGTGGAATTATGATTACAAAGTGAGTCTATAAAACACAAAATTTACCTAACCTCCTCAGGGACAACTAGTCTCACCTGAATAGGGCTAAAGACAGACTATGTGTGCCTTTTGCGGGAAGCAGAGGGCTGACCTTGTTTTGCTGGGCCTCACACACATGCAGATCCCCCATCCTCTGCCGCAGGACAACTCCGAAATGCTCCAGACTCGTCTGCATCTCATAAAGAACCCTGCAGAAACAACACTCACATGGTCATCTACAGATGTTACCTTTTGAGTGCTTACTTGCTGCTTTAAGTTGTAAAACACCTTTGTCAATAATAAAATGTGTATCAAATATGTTTGACCACACATAATGTGCTTGGATGGTGTATTCTCAGTCCATATGACCTCTGTCATACCGGTTCCAGTTGCCAGCAGCCATCAGAACATCCTGGTATTTTTGCAAACAGTCATCCTTAAATAAACTCTTGACCTTCTTTATGTATGAAGACAGATTGAGCCTGGACAGGAAATAGTAGTTTTTCAGATTAACCACCGTGAAAACGGACACTCATTCAAGATGCTCCTGGTGTTTAACACTTACTTCTCAAACTTGTGAATCTGTTCGTCATTGTAGCAGAGCTCTGGGACAGACAGTGAATAAATTAGTAGCACTGAGAGAAATATTTCAAACCCGTAGTTCTTTTTTCTGTCTGACTGCTCAAGATAAGCACTATTTTAGCTGACTGGCTTCTCTGCAAAGTCATATCTAACATTATCAATGCAGCCAGGCAGAAAGGGGGGGTATAGTCTTCTGTCTCCATGCCTGCCTGTCTGGAATGGTCCTCGCTGTCAGATAAGGCAGCACAACAGTGCCTCCCTTCCCTGCAGCGGAAACAAGCAGCGCGGTACTGAGAACTAATCTGACTAATCTCAGCACTGGCTCCACCCATCAAACTCCAAGTCCAGCTCCAGAAGTGCAAGTGACAGAAATGGGCCACTATCTAAAATGCAGTAATTTCTCACACAGTTAATTTTTGCTGAGCATCCAGAAACTACATGACTGGTTAGAAGAACATTTATCATGGGTTTAAAGCTTAAAAGTACATAATCTGCAGAAGTTCAGAAAGAGTCCTCTGACAGGTGTTGTACTGTAAACTCATCTGTAATTTGTGTTGTGTTATATTAATATGAAAATACAGGCATCCACTTACTTCCTGTCATTCTGTCTTTGCAATATTGCTGATGTACTGCAACAATCTTCCCCAACAAAACCTCCATTTTCTGGATGCTGCATTAAAAGGAAAGACAATTAAACTTAATATAATTTACTTTTTTATATAATTTACACTACCAGTTGAATGTTTTTGAACAGTAAGATTTCTATTTTTTTTTTTTTAAGAATTCTCTTCTGCTCACCAAGCCTGCATTCATTTGATCCAAAAACAGCAAAAGCAGTAATATTGTGAAATATTTTTACTAAAAGAACTGCTTTCTATTTGGATACATTTAAAATGTAATTTATTCCTGTGATCAAAACTAAATTTTCAGCATCTTCAGTGTCACATGATCCTTCAGAAATCATTCCAATATATGGATTTGCTGTTCAAGAGACATTTTTATTATTATTATTATCAGTATTTAAAACTGTTGAGTACACTTTTTCAGGATTCTTTGATGAATAGAACGATTCAAATATAAGCATTTATTTTGGGGGATGAAAAAGGTATTTATAATTCAGATAAATGCTGTTCTTATGAACTTTTTATTCAAAGAAACCTGAAAAAATCTTGTTTTTTTTTTTTTTGGCAAGAAAATCAGAATATTAGAAT
This sequence comes from Labeo rohita, assembly GCF_022985175.1. NCBI lineage: Eukaryota > Metazoa > Chordata > Actinopteri > Cypriniformes > Cyprinidae > Labeo > Labeo rohita. Next base: position 28,239,731 of record NC_066879.1, on the reverse strand, counting down.
GATTCCTGGTGTAATGATGCTAAAAATTAAGCTTTGAAATCACAGGAATAAATTACATTTTAAAATATATTCAAATAGAGGCTATTTTAAATAACAAAAATATTTCACAATTTTTCTGTTTTTGCTGTACTTTGGATCAAATAAATGCAGGCTTGATGAGCAGAAATGACTTCTTTAAAAACCATTAGAAAAATCTTACTGTTCAAAAACTTTTGACTGGTAGTTCATATTTTCAATTTAGTTTTTTTTTTTAATAATTTATAGTTAGTGTAAACTGTCTTTTTGTGTTTAGAATTGTATTTTTATGTTATGTATGTCATAACGTGACGTTTATTACTGAATTCACAAGTTTAATCAACATTTTTGCCATGTTATGGTACTGCACGATAAAATGTTATCTGTCTGTCAATCTATTTCTATATTTATCTCTTTATATTTCTAGAGAAAGAGAAAGAGTTTTCAACTTTAGCTTCAAGGTTTTTCAATCAAAACTAGAGAGTAAAGAAAAATCCCTTTGCACGAGGATAATGATTTAATATTGTGATGAATACGTTTGAAAACACCAAACTGTATAATTTTCCCCCAACAGACTGTGTTACCTCTTATCCTGGGCCAGTGTCTCAGAGTGTTTAGACAGCATCACATGCAAATGCTGTAGCTGATTCTGGAACTCTCTGACTCCACTGCCATACATCCGCTGCAAATCCTCTTCAATCTACACACAATCATAAACCTCAAGGATGCAAACTATTGAAATATACACATTTCCATATCCAGAAAAATATACATTTTACAAAGCATAACTCTTACTGCTGGGAGTTTCTTCTTATTGTCAACAAAGTCTGTAAACTCATGTGCAAACCTCTGAGCACTGGTTGGGAAGAACCGAGAGACATCAATCAGTAAATACCTTACTACACAATGCTTATTAAACTTGAGTAAGCATTAGATTCATGATACCATATGGTAAACTAAAACAAAATTCAGTCTGTTTCTCACTGGTGCGTTCTTACAATTGATGGAGATGCTCCTCTGTGCTGATAGAAGAAAGCAGCTTCATATTTATCATGGCAATCCTGTGTGCTACGTTACTGCACTCAAAACCTGTGTTTTCACTGAAAAGTGAAGAATATTGTTATTGGACACACTAAAATGTAAATATCGGGTTCTGTTTTCTTGTGACAACAGTTATTAGGTGACCGACTCATGCTGAACAGTGATAATGTAAGTGCTGACATGTAACTATAGAACCCCTGCAGAATCAGTTCCCTGTATTTCTGGAGTGAGCGAGCTATCCGCAGGTACTGATGGATGACCCCGACAATGGTCTTTAGGAAGAACAAAAACAACAGGACACAGTGTGAGGCTTAGGGATAATTGTGTTATAATGTTCATCACAAATAAGGACCAGAGATAAAACAAAGTGGCTTGCTTACCTTGGAGAAACTGTAATCTGCCATGACGTCAAACTTTGTGGGCATTGCAGGGGTGTCAGCTAAATGAAAACAAAAAAATGAAAACAGAAGGGATGGTGGCAAAAAAGAAGGTAAAGAGACAATGTTACCTCAAAGAGTTTACAAAATGGCTCATAAAATTGACATTGAGGCACTAGTCAGAAAAAAGAAACCCATTTGCTGTGTCCTTACGTTCTCTGTATGGATAGCCTACTAGTTTCTCTGGTCGACGGCTGATGAGAATGATAGGGCGTTCTGGAGTGGTGGGGGGAAGGTTCACTACTTTCATGCTTGGCTCCAATACGAGAGGATGACCCTGAAACAGGTACTGTTGAGCTGCAGGTTCAATTCCAGTTTGGGACTGAACATCCTCAAAAAAGATTGAGACCCTTGTGGAGAACAACAACAACAACAACAACAAACATTTTTTGGAAGCACTCTGAAAGTAATTAAAAAAATAATAATCTCAGCCTTATTCATACTTGTATATAACTAAAAATATATATTGGGCCACATTTGAATGAAGCTGCATGGAGTACTTTAGTTGTAGTTGCTGTAGTGAAGAGATTAGAGATCTGTTCTGTAGGAACCGACATACGTGTTGTGAAAGTGGATATAGATGCTGTGCGCTGTGGCTTGCTGGAGAGAGAAAATGTAGACTGTGATGCAATGCAGGATGTCAGTGGTGGCAGCAAAGAACTGGACAAAGCCCCCACACTTCTCTTGATTGGCCTCCAGTATGCTGGCCAACACTGGGACCACGAGGGTCTTCAAACCCCTGTGAAAAAGAAGGCATTGGTGATCTGCTGCCAAACTCCAAGAGGCTTCAGTGTTCTTAGAACTAACAAGGATTTCTTTCCAGCATGTTAATCATGATGAATAAGAGCATGAGACTTAAATAAATCATGAAAGATGCCTGTTTTTAATTTGACGTGAATGAAAACAAAATCAGCATTTTTTCTCCATATAATGGACTGATATGGTGCCCAATTTTGAACTTCCAAAATGCAGTTTAAATGCGGCTTCAAACGATCCCAAATGCGGTTGTAAACGATCCCAACCGAGAAAGAAGGGTCTTATCTAGCGTAACGATCAGTTATTTTAATAAAAATAATATAATTTATATACTTTTTAATGCCAAACACTCGTCTTGTCTTACTCTGCCTGGACTGTTTTTGTTCCAGTTCATGACAGTTAGGGTACAGTAGGGGGGTTTGATCTTCTTTGCATGTTCATTTTGCAAAAACTGGGTCGGTACTTCTGCAGGATGATTTTGAAATGATATTTGAAGTTGAGGGAGAAAATACGATTTCGACATACCCTAACTGTCCTGAGTCAGAATACACAGAGTTCAGGGAGAGAAAGGCAAGACGAGCGTTTGAGATTAAAAAGTATTTAAATTGTATTTTTTTTTATGAAAATAAGAGATCGTTTCGTAAGACCCTTCTTCCTCGTCTGGGATCATTTACAACCCCATTTGGGATAGTTTGAAGCCGCATTTAAACTGCCTTTTGAAAGTTCAAAATCGGGGCACCATACCAGTCCATTATATGGAGAAAAATGCAGAAATGTTTTCATCAAAAAACATAATTTCTTTACGACTGAAGAAAGAAAGACATGAACATCTTGGATAACATGGGAGTGAGTACATTATATGTAAATCTTAGTTTTGGAAGTGGACTTCTCCTTTAAAAACTCTTATACATGGCTTAGGACTGTTCAAACAAAGAATAATAACTATGAATATAAGAATAACAACATTATCATCCACACTAGCATATGATAACATTGTTTATTTTATGCATGAGCTGCTACTATGCAGTTTTTATCATTCATATAAAAAAACATTCTGAAAGTGATTCCAACAATATTGTTCCTCTGTACTGTTATCATTATTGCTGTGGTGTGGACATTCTTATTCTTACAGAGTTAGAGTGATTATTAAAATGTTATAGTTATATATAACCATGGACCACAAAACCAGTCATAAGGGTACATTTTTCGAAATTGAGATTTCTACATAAGCTGAAAGCTGAATAATTAAGCTTTCCATTGATGTATGTTAGGATAGGACAATATTTGGTTGAGATACAACTATTTGAATATATGGAATCTGAGGGTGCTAAAAAATTAAAATACTGAGAAAATCGGCTTAAAAGTTGTCCAAATAAAGTTTTTAATAATGAATATTACTAATCAAAAATTAAGTTTTGATATATTTACAGTAGGAATTTTACAAAATATCTTCATGGAACATGATCTTTACTTAATTTCCTAATGATTTTTGGCATAAAAGAAAAATCAATAATTTTGACCCATACAACGTATTTTTGGCTATTGCTACAAATATACCCCAGCGACTTAAGACTGGTTTTGTGGTCCAGGGTCAGATACAGTTATTGCCCTTGGTGTGAATGGCCCAGTATTACAGTATGACACGTAAAAGAGATAGTCCACACAAAAATCAAATAAAAGTTTTGGCCATTTATTACTCCTCCTCATTTTGTTCCAAACCTTGGAACACAAATTCAGATATTTTTGATTTAATCTAAAAATTTTCTGACCCTGCACAGATAGCAACACAACTACCATATGACATGTTATGAAGCTATGAGAATACTTTTAGTGTGCAAAGAAAACAAAAATAACAACTATATTACACACTTTTCTTTTTTTCTGTGTCAGTCTTCAATGCGCATTCGATGCTGCTGAGGCAGGAGCTGGTGTTCTGATGTAGAACGTTCATCTCTCTTGTTCATTGTTGTATATTCTGGTTCAAATAAAGAAGGCTGGGCAAAAAATTGCAAGTAATTCTCTCTGTCGAAATCTTCAGACATATATACGAAGACTGTTTTATGTACAGCGTTTTATGCTTGTAAACAAGGTGCAACGCATCTGGTAATTGATGCGTTGCAGTAATTATTTTTAGTTTTCTTTGCACACAAAAAGTAGGAATGCACTGAAATGGAAATTCTGGGCTGACATCGAAAATTCTGGATGCCGAAAATGCTTTGTAATAATTATTTACTATTTTATTACATTTTTTATTTTAAAAAAAAATGTATTTAATATTTATTTATTTATTTATAACATTTTGTAAGACTTTTTAAATTTAACTCAATAAGTCTAATGATACTAAGTTTAAAAAACACAAGCCAATAAAATAACCACACTTTTAGGGAAAATAACAGAAATTGGACAGAAAATATAATAATATTAAACATCAATATATTATTTTTATTTAGTTCTGTGCAACAGAATCAGATATAACTTTTTTAACTAATTACCCAAATATTGTATAGTTCTACAAACTAGATATTATTATCAGAGTATGTAAGTAGAGCACAGCGTAAGCAGATCAGTGAATGACAAGGTAGTATCATTTACATCATTTACAAGTGTTGCCCAGTACAGTTCTACTACATCATAGCACAGTAGCGCTACTAGCGCTGTGTATTGCCAAGAATCTGCCGATACATTGCGATACTGTAAACAAGGCGATATATTGGGATATTTCTTATTTTATGAATAGGACAGCTGTAATTAAGAACACACCACCATATGCAAACCATTCAGTGTTACTGAATCACTTTTTGTGCAGTACGAGTAAAGGGGGAAAATAGAGTGCTTGAAAGATTCTTTAGTTATTAAATGTATAAAATGTATGCTTTTATAAACAGGCCATATATATTTTTAGACCCTGCTTTACAATTTAAGTTTGCAGTTGTAACCATGCCAGATCATTTTGTTCAACTTACAAATTAGTGCTTACAGGATTCCTAAAGAAAACAAAAGAATTGTAAAACAATAAAATAAATACAGATATTGAACATTCTAAGAACCTTTTTGTTCTGAGAATTTAGCAAGTTCAGTTTTCAGTTTGTAATTATGCTCCGCGTTTAATCGCCGAGACCACAACGCGAGCACTGCCTCAACTACACAAAACAGCCCCACCATGAGAGAAAGCAGCGGGCAGCCGCGCAGCTACCCCTCTGCGCCCGGTGTGAAGGCGCTTTCATGGGACTTTGGCGCCGCCTCGGCTGCATGGGGCACTGATGCTGCGTGGCGTAAGCATATCAGTGAACTGCCTCGCAGTGGTTCCACTGCTTGCCGTGTCCTGGAGCGAACGTTACCTCAAAAGCCGAAATAACACCACACTTTACACCGAGGCGGGAGGACGAACTACTCTTTCATCCTTCATTAATGCTAACATTAGTGGCGTGCCCTTATGCTAGTATTTTCTGTCACTGTTTAAGTTCAGAGATAAGAAGACTGCAATCTAACGGTCAGGATATAAGCTCAAAACAAAGCAACTGTCATGAATCTTGTATGATTTTTTTTTTTTAAATATCGATATTCCGTTTTTGAGAAGCGATACAGTATCGCCAAACAAAATATCGCGATACACACGTGTATCGATATTTTCTTACACCCCTAAGCACTACTGCAAACAAGAACAAGTATACTACATAGAAATGTCCTATTGGCGCGTTATTTGTCCTTGCTTTTCCGGTGAGCATGAATGGTACAGTAGCAGAACGTACATTCATAGAGCGGAATATTGAGCGGAGCGTCACACCGTACAGCCAAAAGTCCCTAGTCTTTGGTGAAACCTGTGTGCTGAACACTGCCAGGTGGTGCGGCGTAGTCTTACAGGTTTGGAATGGCATGATGGTGAGTAATTAATGACAGAATTTTCATTTTTGGGTTATCTATCCTTTTAAAGAAATGGCATTTTCCCTTCAAAGTGTAATTTTCATTAGCATATAAATGAAATAGAATATTACTGACTAAGGTCCATAAACAATTTCCTTGCCAATGTTTCCCCACATTTTTTGCATAGAGAAACTCACTCTGAGAGTTGACAGCAGTGTGGCAGTTGGTAGCTCCATTCAATGGGTCCATCTTCCACCTTCTGTACACCTGCTATGGCTCCCTCTGGCTTCTCTGTTGTGATCTTGTACCTAGGAAGCACACCAGAAGTGACCAAAAATAGCACAAAATAAACCTAATATTAAACATAATACATCAAAGATGCTTAGACTTTAGGCTTATTTTTAGCCTATAATATACAATGTTTTATAATAAATAGAAGTAAATATTTTTTATAGAATTTACACATGAGATTTCTTACATGACTTTCTTGTTTTTGCGTGGGCCTCCATATGGTATAAAAGGAAGACTGCCAGTGGCAGCATGGTAGAAGGTGACACCAATGCTCCACAGATCCACAGACACACCGTAAGCTTTCTGCTGGGGCCTCCTCAACACTGCACGCTCATACATGTCTGGATGCTGAACCACACAAGCACAGTTCACAAAAGTTATATCAGATACTAAGTTTATTCACACACGGATCAAAGCAGCCACATCAAATGCCTGATTACATTTTTGATAAGCAACAGCATATGCCGTATTATCTGAGAGTCTTTTTTTAACATTAACCATTTTTATAAATTTAACAGCATATCCTCCCTACCAGATATTCCTCTGTGCCATATATGGACACAAATTTCTCATCATCCTCCAATTCACGAGCAGCACCAAAGTCTGTCAGCTTGTACACGGAGCGTCCATCCTCACCCACTTTTCTCATGATATTGCCAGGTTTGATGTCCCTATGCACCACCCCATTTTCTCGCAGATGGTTCATTCCTTGGACTGTATATGTGCAAATGGAAAAATGTATTCACTCCATTTATTCATAGTAATGCCTCCTAAAAAGTGCATGTGTAATGTAGAGAAAACTGTTGATTTAACTGTTTAGTTTCCTCTGTTGGTTCTTACCCACACACTGTAATACAATGAGGAACTCAGACTCAGGAAGTCCAAACGCATTCTCTGGCTCCTCTAGTAGGTTCAGAAGGCTGCCACCTGAGCATAACTCCATCACCAGAACCTTCTGCTTTGGGTTCATATGCATCTGACAATTCAATTTTATTAAAAAAAATTATAATAATTATAATAATAATTATTATTTTACTTTAATTATTATTATTATCATCATTATATTTTTTATTGTTTTGAGGCCAGTAAGACCTCACCAAGGCTGCATTTATTTACTCAAAATACAGCACTATTATGAAATATAATTACAATTAAAAAAATAATCATAATTTATTTTAAAATGTAATTTATTCCTGTAATTTAGTGATGGTGGTAAAGTTGAATTTTCAGAATTTAATTTATATATGTGTATGTATATATATGTAAAAATCAATAATAAAAATATTAAATATAAATATTTTGTAAAATTACAAATAGCTTCACTGACTTTCCAGTTCTTTGGGGTCATCATTTTTTAAAATAAATAAATAAATAACTCTTACTGACACCAAACTTTTGAACAGAAGTGTATATAATGTTATCAAAACAAATTGTTGCAAAAGTATTATCACCCTTATGCTATTTCTAACTTTTAAACCATTGTTGAGTAAACCGAGTTGAGTGGAATAATTATCAAATCAATTTTACTGTACTAAATACAGTAGTTTTGTACCGTTCTTTAGAAAGTTAGCCATAAATGACCCTGATACAATGTATTATAAGAAACTCAAACATCAAAGTACTGTCTGAAAAAATCAGCCGTATTGTGGCTGGAAAATCTTGAACAGCGTCACAGACCACATCAGATACATACCTCCTCCACAGCAAAGAGTTTAACAATGTTGATGTGATTGAGTTTCTGCAGCACCTCAAACTCCCTCATCTGAACTTCATAGGGCCTGTTGTAGCTCACCAAGTTAAAGACCTTCACGGCAACCAGCTCACCTGATTTCTACAGCAAAATAAAATCTCATTTAGCATAAAATATCAAGTCTATGAGCTGTTTGTGTAACGGAAATGGGAAAACTGTAACAATGATAAAGTACTTTGTTTCGGGCTTTGTAGACGCTTGCTGTTGCCCCTTGACCAAGAATATCATCCAGCGACCAAAGGTGATTTGCTGTGCTTGCCGTCAACGTGTTGACACAAGCAGTTGACATGATCGGATCTGTGCATGACAGAAAAACAAATATGTATGAAAAAAAAATATATGTATAACTGTACTTTTTGTCCATCTTTATTTTCACTCCCCTTGTGGTAGCAGCACTTCATACCTGTGTTCAGGTAATATGTTTATCATGTTGTCAGTTAACTCCTAGTTAGTATCTTCAAACAGTACGTCAAGTTGAATGAAATTAAAATTTAAGTGCTTTATTTTTAGTACTAAACGTAAGGTAAACAGAATCAAAGTACATATTTCTCTCATCCACCCACTGTTGTATTAAGCAGAAATGACTCACCGGTTTATTTCTGAAGTCAACACGTCTCTCAGGTCACTCACATCACAACAGAAGCGTCAAATAAAATCCATTTCCTTCCTATATGACCTGCAAACACGGAATATACATAAACATCATCATGTTTCTCCAAAAATAAGCTATTATTCATGGAAAGACGTTGTGTGAATAAACTGCCGACAGTCTAAATATACTGACTATGAGGATTTCCCCTTCATATCACCATAAACATCATCGTTATCGTCATCACTTTAACTGACAACACACGTAAATTGCAAAAACAAATCAACCAACCATTTATGTGTAAGATGCCTGCGCATTTTTCCACTTTAATCCGAATTTGTCAATCCGTGTGAGATTTTCAATAAGATAACTACACCTTCAGTCCTCCTGTAAAAGTTCTGAGAGCAGTTCAACGGAAACGTGTGACTAGCAACTCTCCTTTCATTTCTCTCGGGAACTTCCTTGTTCGGTGCATCGGGTTTGTGTTAAGGGTGCTTTTTTCTTTATATGTGATTTTATCTTAAACTTAACATATTACACATAACACAAGTTAAAATATTACATTGTGTATAATTCATGTCGTTTAAGTGCAAACCATTAACTTTTTCCACTATAAAAATGACAACAAACAAAAAAGGATGTTGCCCTCTAGTGGACGGAATTTAACATAGCAATATAAAACAGAAGGGCTATGGCAAGCCGTTTTAACATTTAATCTATTTCCCGTACTAGTATCTATTTTCATGTTACTAGTACTTATTTTTTAGATACTAGTATCTTTTCCTTTAAGTACTAGTACTTATTCATTAGATACTAGTACTTATTCATTAGATACTAGTACTTTTTTAAAAGATACTAGTACTTATTCATTAGATACTTATTTATTAGGTACTAGTACTCATTCATTAGATACTAGTACCTATTAAATAGATACTAGTACCTATTAAATAGACACTAGTACTTATTCATTAGATACTAGTACCTATTTAATAGGTACTAGTACTTATTCATTAGATACTAGTACTTATTAAATAGATACTAGTTATTATTTATTAGATACTAGTACTTATTTTAATAGTGATTAGTAACAATTCTGTTGTTACTAGTAAAAAAAAAAAAAATTGCCATTGATTTCTATGGGATCTGTCATTGAGATATCAACTATTCAGTTTTGACTAGTATGTATTCCAGTTGTGACTAGTAGTTAATCATTAGGTACTAGTATCTATTTAATAGATACTAGTACTTATTAATTAGATACTAGTACTTAATTAATAGATACTAGTACTTAATCATTAGATACTAGTACTTAATCAATAGATACTAGTACCTATTTAATAGATACTAGTACCTATTAAATAGACACTAGTACTTATTCATTAGATACTAGTATCTATTTAATAGATACTAGTACTTATAAAATAGAAACTAGTACTTATTAAATAGATACTAGTATTTATTTAAAATATACTAGTACACATTTATTACATACTAGTACTTATTTGAAATGTTACTAGTAAGATTTTTTATTTTACTAGTAAAATGTTTAATTGAACTCTACTGTGGCCATTCGGACTAGTCATAACATAAGACGAGAAAAAAAACCTAATCTGACTAGTAAAATAACAATTGTTACTAGTAATAATTATAAAAGATACTAGTGTCTAATAAATAAGTACTAGTAACTAATGAATAATTACTAGTATATATTAAATAGTTACTAGTATCTAATGAATTAGTACCAGTATCTATTTAATAAGTACTAGTATCTAATGTCTGCTTGCTAGTAATATCTAAATAGATACTAGTCACTATTGCAATAACTACTAGTCCGAAATTAAAAGATGATATCAAAAACAGAATAACTACCCTTCACTGTTCGTTTGGAGATATCTTTAACCTCATAAAGAACTAGTAAGAATTTATTTGGAGATATCTTCATTTAAACAGATCATTACATAAACATGAGTTCCTATCCACCGTCCAATCAGAGTCCACATGGTAATACAATACATGAATATGCTGAATTAATTTGATTGTTAAGTAGGGCTACATGGCTTTGTATATTAGCCTACCTTGCTAACTGGTTACCATGAAAACACAAGGAAAGATGCCAAATCTTTTGCCCAGCAAAAGTATTTTGACATGTTTTTACTCCAAATTCACTTCATAACATCAGTCGAGCATTGGAAATAACTTCCTTTTGTGATCTGATATGGCTTTATTAAACAGAATGAGGCAGAAAGCATGTCACCTTATAACAGTGTTAAAGGCTATGTCGATTAGCACTGTCTTTTAAATATATATATATATATATATATATATATTATTTATTCTCAAAAATACCAGAGATGGCTTGAAGAACACAGATAAAACCATAGGTTTTATCTTAAACCATAGGTTTTATCTTTCCAAAAGGTTCTAGTATCTAATTAATAAGTACAAGTATCTAATAAATAAGTACTAGTATCTAATTAATAAGTACTAGTATCTATTTAATAAGTACTAGTATCTAATTAATAAGTACTAGTATCTAATTAATAAGTACTAGTATCTATTTAATAAGTACTAGTATCTATTTAATAAGTACTAGTATCTAATTAATAAGTACTAGTATCTATTTAATAAGTACTAGTATCTAATTAATAAGTACTAGTATCTATTTATTAAGTACAAGTATCTAATAAATAAGTACTAGTATCTAATGAATAAGTACTAGTATCTATTTAATAAGTACTAGTATCTAATGAATAAGTACTAGTATCTATTTAATAAGTACTAGTATCTAATTAATAAGTACTAGTATCTAAAGAAAAAGTACTAGTATCTAATGAATAAGTACTAGTCACAACTGGAATACATACTAGTCAAAACTGAATAGTTGATATCTCAATGAGAGATCCCCATAGAAATCAATGGCAAAATTTTTAATTTGTTACTAGTATTAACTGAATAGTTACTAGTCACTATTTAAATAAGTACTAGTATCTAATGAATAAGTACTAGTACCTATTAAATAGATATTAGTATCTATTTAATAAGTACTAGTATCTAAATAATAAGTACTAGTATCTATTTAATAAGTACTAGTATCTAATGAATAAGTACTAGTATCTAAAGAAAAAGTACTAGTATCTAAAGAATAAGTACTAGTATCTAAAGAAAAAGTACTAGTATCTAATGAATAAGTACTAGTATCTAATGAATAAGTACTAGTATCTAAAGAATAAGTACTAGTATCTAATGAATAAGTACTAGTATCTTAAAAATAAGTACTAGTAACATGAAAATAGATACCAGTACGGGTAATAGAATTAACCTCAAAACGGCAACTACTAGGCTACATAAACACGGAAAGTTTAAGAGATTTCGTAGTCTCACTTGTGGAGTTTGTGCGCGAGGGCGCCCTCCGGCGACAAGTATGAATGAAAAAGATATTACATTAATTGAGTACTCAAAAAGGTTAAAAAACCCTAATTTGGGTCAAAATAGCAAACATAATTAAGAACTTTAAGGTGAACATTTGCAAATCCTTACATTACATTTGTATTTTATCTTATGCACATTAAAACTGATAAACAGAAGCTCAAACATTCATGCCTAATGTGAGAATCAATTATTATTGTTTTCACACACATTTCTACATCAGTTATGACTTTCATCAGGTACATTTCTGGCTTTAAAAGTTCACCATCTACCAATTAATAATGTTACAAATACAAAGTTTAAATAAACATTGTATGTTAAATGAACTGTAATTCATGTTTAGTGATGTTCTTATCAGGTGGTGGATAAGTTGTATTTACAATATGTCATTAAATGATACATTGAGTAGGAATTAGGACTGTCTGAAAATATATTTTTAATCTTAATAATTACATGATTTCCCCATTAATTAATCAAACTAGTCAAAAAATTCTAAATGCTCCAAATAAACAATTAAAAGATTAATTATTCTTCTAGACAGTGATGTTAAATAGACAACACAAAAAAGTGGCCTTTCAAAACTTTAATGTTGTATGTTTTAATTCCATTAATTTCTCTGTCTGGAATATGTTTCTAGCCTCTGCATCACATCTTGCTCTTTCACCCAAAAGTGACAATTATCTCATCATTTACTGACCCTCATGTTGTCCCAGATGTTTACGACTTTCTTTCTTCAGATGAACACAAGCAAAGATTTTTAGTCCTTATAATGCAAGAGGACCACTTCAGAAACCACATAAAGTGAACACGACAGTCAAGATTAAAATTTTTATTAATTATTTTTTGGCCTTTTTTCTAAATAAAGAAAATGTTTGTCTGACGATAAGGTTTGTATTTTATGTGCCCTGTACAGAACATTCATGTAAAAACATTCAGTCTCTGTGCTATATGCAAAAAAAAAAAAAAAAAAAAAAAAAAAAAAAAAAAAAGTTTACGTACAGCCCTGATATAATTTTTATTGTTTTTACTGGAGGAAAACCAGGAAAATAATAGGTAATAAAATTGGTGTCTTATCTCCTTCCTGCCACCAGAGGTCACTCGATGAACCTCTTATTCTTAAATAGCCAAATAGTGTTATGTTTTTAATGTTTCGCGGTATCAGTAGTAATAATAATAACAACCATACTTTTTTTTTAGTTATACTATAAAATAAAAACAACTCCAATGAATTACCAACATTATGAAACATGCAAACTGCCATTGAACTATGACAAAAAAAAACTAAATAGATGTCTTATCTGCATCCTGCCAATAGAGGTCACTCGTACAATGACCAACAAACATATTAGGCATCAGCTGTGCGCTTCCAATGTTTCCCTGGTTTATCGATCGTTCAACATATTTGCATTTTCTACATATTTGTTCAAGTACTTCTGCCATTTTCACCTTCTGTCTTTCCATTCTTCTTTCCGTCTTCTTCTTTCCGTTTCCTGTGTAATCTCTTTCCCATATATGTTCCTGGTTCATTAATATTCAACATACGATTAGCATACTGGGCTGAAATGCAAATTTAAAAAGTACTAGTATCTATTAAGTTCAGGATATCTCTGGTCTAAAAAGGTACTAGTAACTAAAAAATAAGAACTAGTTCTATTTTTGCCATACAAGAAAAGTATAATTGAATACTAGTCACTATTAGAATACCTACTAGTATCTAATAAATAAGTACTAGTATCTAATGAATAAGTACTAGTAACTTTACAAAAGACACTAGTACCTAAAGAATAAGTACTAGTATCTAATGAATAAGCACTAGTATCTAATGAATAAGTACTAGTATCTAATGAATAAGTACTAGTACTTAAAGGAAAAGATACTAGTATCTAAAAAATAAGTACTAGTAACATGAAAATAGATACTAGTACGGGAAATAGATTAAATGTTAAAACGGCTTGCCATAGAAGGGCAAGTACATACTTTTCTTATTAAAAGCATTTTTGTCTGACGTCTGTTTTTCAAAAGTGTAACGTAAGACACCAGAAGATAACTTGAACCTAGATTTGCATATTTTAATAAATTCTTTACGGGGCTTTCCTGGATTTCTGTAGAAAAAAAAAAGCTGAAAAAAGGTCAATATTTCCTGGTAAAGATAAATTATTAATCAAATTTTAGCACTTTAAATATATTTTGAATTTCCTCAAGAAAATAATAGGCGTGTCAAGGTTCTTAAGAACAGATCCTATCTTTCTGTAGGATTTATATTGCAAAATATATATATGTTGAATCTTATTTATTTTTATTTTATTTTATTTTATTTTAATACTATGTTAGATTTTATTTACATTTTTTTTTTTTTATAAACCTATGTTAAAATTGTATTTTATTTTATAATACCATGTTGAATTTTATTTTATTTTATAATACCATGTTGGATTTTATTTTATTTTATAAAACTATGTTGGAATTTAATTTAATTTAATTTAATTTAATTTTGTGTAATGGTAGGCATAACTGCTTAATGCTAGCCACTGTAATAAGACAGATTGGAATCAAAATGTATCAGAAAGAGATCCATGCCCACTTATGTATTACAACAACAACAACAACAACAACAATTATAATAATAATACAAACAAACTAAAAGAAAAAAAAGAAAGAAAGAAAGAAAGAAAATGAAATGAAACAATAAAACAAAATTAAAAAAGCTAGCAAAATGGAAAAATGTGGCTAGTAATTGTGTAAAAAAAAATATTTTCACATTTTGCAACTGAAACAAAGAGACCCTGCAGGGGCTAGCGCTCTCTCTGGCAGTGGCAGCTCGCGGTGCCACTTCCGGTGGCAGCTGCCACTAGTCGCTACTGGCAGTGGCAGCTCGCCGTGCCACTTCCGGGACAGGTGCCACGGTTTTTCTCGCTGTTTTTGCTGTTTATTCGGTAAAAACGAAACGTTGTCAGTGGCGTGCCGCATGCAGTTTTTTTTTTTAATGATGATGCAAAGTTCCCACAGTTCCCCATTACTATACATTTTATGTATTTTTTATGAGTCACGATCGATGATCGTGATTTCAAAGCGCATTTCGCAAATCATTTGATTCAAAACGAGACTTATAGCGCGTTTCGCGAATCATTTTATACCCACCGGGGGGATAATACAACTGTGAGAAGTTCATCATCATTAAAAAAACACCACCGCACGCCACTGACAACAGTTTCGTTTTTACCTAGCAAACAGCAAAAACAGCGAGAAAAACCGTGGCAGCTGCCACAAATTCTGTCAGCTGCCAGAAGCGACTAGTGGCAGCTGCCACGAACTCTGGCAGCTGGCAGTGGAAATCCCTGTGGAAATCCCTGGCAGCTGGGGATGCCACCGGAAGTGGCACCGCGAGCTGCCACTGCCAGTATTCACGCCTGCTCTCTCCATCTCGAGATTAAACTCGTTAATTTAAGAGAAAAAATTCGAGATTAAATGTTGAGATTAAACTCGTTAAATTGCGAGAAAAAGTCGTTAAATTTCGAGAAGAAAGTCATTAATTTGCGAGGAAAAAAGTCATTAATTTGCGAGAAAAAAAGTCATTAATTTGCGAGAAAAAAGTCGTTCAATTTCGAGGAAAAAAAGTCATTAATTTGCGAGAAAAAAAATCGTTGATTATATTTCGAGAATAAACACACTTGTGTCATGTTCATTTCATCTGGTCGGAGAGAGTCAAGTAGCGTCTACAGTGGTGTAGTTTGTAGAGAAATGCACACAGATGTGGCACATGGTACGCAGGTATTAGGCAGCAGTGGGTATCAGGTATACGGCGTAGGCCTGTACCCACTTCATTTAGTCTGCTTTGCGTATACCCACTTCTAAGGGTGCTTTCACACCTGCCACGTTTAGTTCGGTTGAATCGCACTAGAGTTCATTTTCCTACTTGGTACGGTTCGTTTGGGCAGGTGTGAATGTAACAATCGCACCCGAGTGCGCACCAAAAGCGGACCAAAAAAGCATACCAAGACCTCCTTGAAAAGGTGGTCTCGGTACGCTTTCAAACGAACACTGGAGCGGTTTGTTTGTGGTAAAAACATGATCCGAACTCGAACAGACCCGACTGCAAAAAGTACTGCGCCTTTTTGGACTAATCCAGCTGCCGTAGTCAGCTGCGCTGTGCATTATGGGATGAGGAGACGTATTTGTTGACAGTTAGCGCTTTAGCAACATAGCCCAATGGCAGCTCGCGGACAAACATGGAGCTGTGAGGAGGTGCGGAGCCTCATCGAAATTTGGTCTGATGATCATATTAGGTCCCAACTTTTGAAAACTCACAAGAACACCGCAATATTTTCATTGTTTAGCAAACAGCTCAGGGAAAGGGGTTTTAATAGGTCTGTAGAACAGTGCAGGGTTAAGGCAAAGAAACTCTGCCAGCAGTACATCCAAGAGAAAGACAAGTTCCCCTGGTACGATGACCTCAATAAAATACTTGGGACAAAACCGGACGTTGATCCGGTGGATGTTGTCGAGTCCTGTGAAAGTTCAACATCGACATCGTCGATTCCTCCTTCTGTATCTGACAGAAATTATGCAGCACACAGCAAGCAGACACAATGTGGCTTACAAAAGTTATGTGGGCCTCATTTTCTTTAAGAAGACAACCCCAGCGTCCTTTGAGGCACCCAAAGGCACGCTCAACTGTCATACGGGCTTGGCTTAATCTGTGGTTGAAGTTGAGCTGCTGTGGTGTTACTGCTGCTCCTTCTGGGTAAGTTTTCATGAGCCAAGTTAGCAGAGGGTAAGTTGAATCACCCAAGAGAAAAAGAGGCACGTCGACCCCCTCAAACATTTCAGGCCAGTGAGGTAAAAGAGTGCCTGCACTCTTTTAGGGGAGAAAACACGGGCATCGTGTATCTTGCCGGGCCGCCCAACATTAATATCCCAAAATCGCATTCTGTGGTCCACCACACCTTGCAGAATGATTGAATAGTCTCCCTTCCGGTTGTAATAACAAGATGAGTTGTCAGTTGGAGCTCTGATCTTGATATGGGTTCCATCTATCGCACCTGCCACCTGAGGGAACCTCCATTGGTCTCGAAAACCCTGTATTATCTGCCTGAACTCTGCTGCAGAGGGATGCTTGATGTACAGAGGTTTCATTACCACATTTATGGCAGTCACAGCCTCTTGGGTGATAGTGCAACATGTTGATACCCCAACACCAAACAGTTGTGAGATAGACCTGTACTCCAGGTTTGTGGCTAAACTCCAAATACAAATTGCAACACGAGCCTCTACAGGTACTGCCTGTCTGTATTTAGTGTTTTGTCGGGTCAGCCAGGGCCGGAGAGTGTCACACAGTAGTCTGAAACTGCCTCTTCGCATTCTTAAGTTTTTCAGCCAGTCATCATCGGTCCAGGTGGCATTGATGTGGGGCCACCAACTATGATTACGTGGCTATGTCCAAATGCTCCTGTGTTCAATAGAAAGATGAAATTGGTCATCTAGTCATTATAACAACATTCAAGAAAATATATCTTAATTTACATTATTATTATCATATGTAAATGCTATTATTACTATTGTTACATGAATTGGGGCAATGTCATTTTTGCTATTAACGTTATACACTTTAAATAAGGTTTGTTACTTTGAATAAAAGTACTAAATGCTCTAACATAGGCCTGCAGTCTGGACAGATATTAAACTGTTTAATGACAAGCAAGCAGAAGTATAGGCAGGGTTACCACACCACATCAAATTCAATGACTTTCCAAGCCCAGTTCTCTCAAATTCGAGGACCCAGCACAGCATAGTGAGAATGTTCATAATGAAAACTTGTAGGCTTTACTGCAGAAGCTCACAGAAAACAATTTTAAACAGAGAGAGAGGGCATAACATTAACTTACCTGATGGATCCTTGGTAATATTTCCGGAAGATGACCATGTCACAGTTTCGCAAAATGAATTCACACCTCCTCCTGAAGTGACTTGCGATACGCCTTCGCCGTTTGCAGTGCATTAAAACGTTGTTTTCCAGCCGCATCCGCGCTTCATTCTCGAAATGTATAGTTTGTCTAAAGTGATGTATACAAACTATATAGTATACGATTACCAGGAATACAATCAGCCAGCGCAGTCGTCCCTCCATACTAAATAGCGACATGTTGTCTACCGGCTTGTTGTCTCCTCGCTTTATTTACTTCCGGGAATTCCATTGGAATTTTCCCGCACGTTAATTCTGACCAATCGAAAAGCAGTTTAGAAAATACGTTCAATGACACATCTGGTGATGTGGATGTTGTCACATGACTGCATTTTGGTTCGTTTTAACTGGTTCGGACCAGAGCAATCAGTGTGGTGTGAAAAGGACCCAAAACGGCAGAAAAATGCTACAATGTATCATTTGTTGCCCTTGGTCCGGACCAAATGAACCGAACCACAGATGTGAAAGCATCCTAAATCCCATCTGATGCGCATCATTCAGTAGTGCCTTGCATTAGCTAAAATCATGAGAGTCCACCACATCCAGTCATATGTGAATAAATGCAAATATTCGCTAAAACCCAGTAAAGACAGTGATGATGGGGTCAGGACCGTGGCGCCGGCTTCCTTTGAAATATATTTGACGATTGCGCCTGATGCGCCCGCGCCCGCTCCGTCTCCCGCAGTCCAAATGTTAAGAAAATAATAATTATTATTGATTACTGATTTGAATCAGCTCACAATAACGAAAACAGTATCTCACAAATACAAAGAAGCAGTTTTTACGATCAGATATTTGTTAAACCAGTGAACCCCTGTAAACTTTTCAGTCCAAGGATCCAGTAAACGAATTCGTTCAAATAAGTTCAGGAAAACCTGACCGATTCAATCAGAAGTCAGAGATTGCGGAGAGTCACGTCCAGAAGTCCAGCCGGCTTCGTTTGAAATAGGCTGTGTTTGATAAATGCGCCTGGTGCGCCCGCGTCCTCCCCAGTGGTGGTAAAATAATGATCATTATTGATTACTAATCTGAATCAGTATACATTATAACGAAAACAATACCTTAAAACGAAAAGAAGCTGTTTTTTACGATCTGAAATTTCTTAAAAGCGGGGAACACCTGTAAACTTTTCAGTCCAAGCAGCCAATGCGTTCAAACAGGGCTGTAATACAGAGAAAAACCCGTCCAGATATTATCAGTAATACAGAGACTCACGTCCAGATGTCAGAAAGTTATATAGCACATCTCTAAAAATCCTGCTGTTGTCATTTAGTGTAAAAAAGTAGCCTATACATATCACTATTTTCATTGTAAATAGCATCTATGGCAGGTACAAATCTGGCCGCGGACCAAATACGGCTCGTTGTTGAATTCAAACGGACCGCATCTTGTCTTGGAATGTATGCAATTATAAGTGGCCCAACGGTCATAATATACAAATCATGAAGTTTCAGGATGTCAACACAAGGTGACAGCCTGATCATGTATCAGTAAAACCAAGTGACAACAATTTGCTTACTCACGTGCTACTGTCATGACTTTGGCGCACAGCGGAAAAGCGCTACTTGTGTAAGGGGCCGTTCACATATCGCGCCTGAAAACGCGTGGAAAACGCTAGGCGCGCCGATTTTTCCTCTTTTCCAAAGCGCTCTGTAGCTTGCACTCCCGTGGCGTCTGCCTAATTGGTTAAATCTTGTCACATGACCCGCGGTGAGCTTGGGGCATTCTGAAAAGTTGAGATGTTTTCAACTCGATGTGGCGCAGACGCGCTTGAAAAAACTGATCGCGTCGTACCGTACCGCGTGCGCGTCGCTTCCGTTATGAGCGCTGCTGCCGCGCGTCTACATTTGAAATAACGAACTTGAGCGCGCAAAAGACGCGATATGTGAACTGCCCCTAAAGCGCGCTGCACAGACCGTTATATTCTTAGCTCTGCCTAAAGACAGCGCAGCGCGAACTCACTGTGGAGGACCACTAAACAGCACTGTGAGAAGCAGAGCTCTCCGATACAAACCACAGATTCTGCGGTGATTTCAACTAGTTTTAAGGCAGATGAAAAAGGGCTGCCATTCTCAACAACACTGACGCGGAAAACAGCAGAAACACTGCGACAGCAAGAATCCTTTTAAATGCACAAATTGATAGCTATTTACAATGGATTTACTTAAACCTACCCCTTATTAATACATTATTATAAAATGCTCGTTAAGCAGTTGATTCCCACTTTTCCGATGTGATGAGAAAAGAAAAGCGAGTTCTGCAAAAGTCAGGTTTGAACCCCCGTCGATCGCACCATGTGCCATATCAGTATGCCTTGTTCTACAAACTACACCACTGTAGAAGCTGCTTGACTCTCTCCGACCACATGAAATGAACATGACACAAGTGTGTTTATTCTCGAAATTTAACGACTTTTTCCCTCGAAATTTAACTTTTTTTCTCGCAAATTAACGACTTTTTTTCTGGCAAATTAATGACTATTTTTCTCGAAATTTAACGACTTTTTTCTGGCAAATTAATGACTATTTTTCTCGAAATTTAACGACTTTTTTCTCGCAAATTAAGGACTTTTTTTCTCGCAAATTAAGGACTTTTTTCTCGCAAATTAACGAATTTTTTTCTCAAAATGTAACGACTTTTTTCTCGCAAATTAATGACTGTTTTTCTCGAAATTTAAGGACCTTTTTCTCGCAAATTAACGACTTTTTTCTCGCAAATTAACGAATTTCTTTCTCAAAATTTAACGACTTCTTTCTCGCAAATTAACGTCCTTTTCTCGCAATTTAACGAGTTTAATCTCAACATTTAATCTCGACTTTTTTCTCGCAATTTGACGATTTTTTTTCTCGCAATTTAACGAGTTTAATCTCAACATTTAATTTCGACTTTTTCCTCGCAATTTAACGAGTTTAATCTTCAGATGGTTTTATTTTTTACTGCGTGGTCCTAATCCTCTTCCGTAATTTAGCAAGCTTTTGTTTATTTAAAAGGAAAACATGGCTGGTAAAACTGGGGAAAAACTCATTTGTACACCTTTTTATTGAAACAATCAAACACATGTTTAGCAAGCAATTTTTTTTTATTTAAAAATGTTTACTACAAGAACTACACGTGGAATTATATAATGTATATTTGAGTGGCAACTACTATTGCTGTAACTGTACAATATTGTACCAAAAAGAAAAAAACCCACAAACAAAATATGAAGAAAAAGAATGTACCTCTGTAATGTACACTATTGTATATACAAAGTACATCTGAACACAGGTTCCTCTGGTAACAGATATCTGAATGGACAACTATAAATATATCTGACAAGACAATTCATTTTACAGTCTTGCTTAAATTGGACAGGAATTACATTTTAACAAGTTATGATTACAAAAAAGAAAGAAAAATCACCCTCACTTAATTTGTTCACAAACATACAATGCAGATTCAAGTGTATAATGATTGATCTCTATTTACTCAATGAAAGAAAACAGTATGTGTGTAAACGGAGGCCTCAGCCAACAGCATACTATTAACATTACACATTAAACACACACCGCCAGTTTCCTGCTATCATTTGCATGTAAAAGTCCCGCCCACAAAACAACTCTAATAAGACAGTTTCCAGTTGCCTTTATGAGGTATCAGGAACAACACACACAGAACACTTCCAATCATTAACATATGAACATATTTAACCACCTGTGAGAAGACGTTTTCAGAACACGACAACACATTCAGAAAATAACATGTTATTAAAAGTTACTTGGGAAAAAAAACGGTCTCAGTCTGTCTGTAGATATTTCCAGGAGTCAGTCAGTCATGCATGTAAGACTCTACAGGGCTTGTAATGCTTCACACTGAAGCAGGCTACTTTTGCAAACCACCACAACTCATTTTCTAGGACAATAAGGCCTCGCTGAGGAAAATACAGACTTGTCCGATCCATTCTGTCGAAGGCAGACCGTGTGATGAAGATTGTCAGACTTTAAGGAGGCTTTCTGCACACTTATCCTTTCTGAGTTGGAAAGCAAACTATGTTTTTTTTGCATGTGTTCCTCATTAGTCTGCTTGAAGTCTTTCCCTTTTTTGCATCGTAAAGCCATAAATCTCTAAAAGCTGCTGTAAGATTCAGAATATACATACTGTACGTAAACACACATACTAATACATAGATACCATGATACAGACCCACAGGTGAGTAATGACCTAGGGCAAATTAAATAACATTATTTTTATCTGTTTTGATTTTTATACATGGGCGATGAAGAAATAATGTGCTTGCGTGACATTTCTCAATTTTAGATACTTTTTTTCCAGTTATAATCATGATTATTAAACTTACACAAAACAACACCCTCTTTTTATGTGCCCATTGATATAATCATACAATAAAACAACATGTTAGACTGTTAATAATTTCAGAAGTGCTGTATGGAAATTAATCCGTTTGTTAGGGAATCCATGTTTGGCATGCAAATATCTTGTGAATCCTCATGCAACTATGTTTTTATTCTTTTTTTTGGTGTATTTAGTTGCAGAAGCTGTGCCCAATGTGGATTATATTAACTGTAACTACTGATTATTGTATAACAGACAGATTTGTGATCAGGTTGTAATGGCAAATTCATATCAGGAGAATTTGTTTCTATTCACTGTGATGCTGTGCCATCTGTAACCTGCTTCAAGTTGCACCAGCACTGAAGAAAGTGTCCTTGGAAAGCACATCCACTGCTGTTTGTCCTCAAAGTTTGACCTCTTTCCTATAAAATCAGTCTATACAGGTGGAAAAACTCTAAACCACTAATATTGGGATTAGAAAAGAGGGATTGCTGATGTCCATGTCTCAATCCATACTAAAACAGTGTTGTAAAATCACTCCAATGTTTCCACATGTGTATATTAATTCCACACACACACACTCGTGCTCACTCACGCAAGCATCCAATATCAGTTTGAGTCCGCAGTTTCAGTATTAGAGGGTGCTCTTGGAATTACTAAGAAACTATCACAGATCAAGGCTGTAAGCCATCAGACTGGGCAGGACTTGTCGGCTGGTGGTGGAGGGGGCGGTGGTGTTGGTGGTATGGTGGTGGTCGGGGATCCCATCGCTGGACTGCCCCCAGCCGAACTGCTTTTTGGAAACACCACTGGCTTGGGTTTGGTGGCTGGGGGTTTGTTATCTCTGAAGGAGGAGCCTGAAGCAGACAAACCTGTGGTGGACATTGATGACAGAGGGCTCTTGGGACCTGAGCTCTTGCTGGGCCGGAAGGTGGAGGGCATGTCACTGGCCGAGCTAGCGCTGCGCTGCAGAGGATGCTGGGAGGAGTCGGCCTCACGGAGCAGACGGGAATGGAGCGGGCTGGAGGGTTCAGACGCCCCGCCGCTTTTCAGCTGCTCTAGAGTGTCGAGCACGACATCAGGAGCATGTTTGACGTTGCTCTGCCTTTCCAGCTCTCGCAGCTCACTTAGAGCCGTGTTCATAGTTGCTTCAATGTCCTGAGAGAAAGACAAATAAACAAAAAGCAAATGAGAATATATAATATATAAAGCATATAATATTTATTTGATTAATTATTTTTAATTATTGTTTTTTTCTAATTCATTTAAAGTTTATTTTATTCTTATTTGTTTGTTTTTACTTATCCGAGTTTTTTCTAATGATTATGTGACAAACTGCACAGGTTTTTTTCTTCTTATTAAATGAAATGAAGTTTACAGTAAAATACTTTCAAGGTATCTCTTATAAAAGCCTGGTTAATTAGTTAATATGTAATAATAATAACAATAATTTTATATATATATATATATATATATATATATATATATATATATAAATAATAAAAATAATATAATAATAAATATATATAATTTATATTTGTTGTTTGCATTTCTATGGAAGCTTGTTTTTCACAACTGAATAAGGTTATAACGACTTTTGATCTAACAATTCTGACTTTTCTCACAGTTGGGTGACATAAACTTGCAGTTGCGAGTTATAAAGTCAGGATTGTGAGATATAAACTCACAATTCTGAGAACATATCAGCCTTTTTCCCCACAAAATTGGACTTTATAACTTGCAATTGCGAGTTAATATCTCATAATTCTGAGAAAAATTGCGTGAGAATTCAGAAACTCATAAACTCGGTTGCAAGAAGAAAAAAAAAACGCAATTCTGCGAGTTTATACTGTATCTCACAGTTCTGACTTTTCAACTTTCATTTTCAAGAAAAAAGTCAGAATTGCAAGATAAAAGCTCACAATTCTGACTATTTCTCTATTTCTTGCAACTGTGAGTTTATATCATGAAATTCTGACAAAAAAAGAGTCAGAATTATTAGTTTATATCTCGCAATTCTGACTTCATAACTCACATTTGCGAGTTTATATCACGCAATTCTGATAAAAAAAACAGAGTCTTGCAGTTCTGACTTTATATCTCACAATTCTGAGAATAAAGTCAGAATTGCAAGACATACAAGACAACAAAGGCCAAGAATGCTGCACTGGTCTCTTTAGTGAATCAACGGTGCTCTTTGGATATTTGGAGGTGAATATCAGCTGAAAAGACAAAATATTCCAAGGCACTCGTGTAAAAAAAAAAGCCTTTAATAGACTGGGCTAAATCATTAAAACAATTAAAAGTGTAGATCTACGCGTTTCGGCTTCACAGCCTTCTTCAGGATACACATCAAAAGCTCAAACAAGTGTTCTTAAACAATCAGTAGGCAATCACAAGCAGCTGGTTAATCAATAAGAGTGGCTAGAGCTTTCCTCCTTGCCAAAAAAACAAAACAAAACAAAACAAAACAAAACAAAACAAAACAAAAAAAAAAAATCTACACGAGCACCTTGGAGTATTTTGTCTTTTCTTGCAAGATATACACTTGCATTTGCGAGAAAAAAGTCCGAATTGTGAGCTTTTATCTTGCAATTCTGACTTTATTTCTTGAAATTGTGAGTTTTTATCTCATAATCCTGAGAAAAAAGTCAGAACTGCGCGGAAAGTCAGAATTGCGAAATATAAACTCGCAGTTGCGAGAGAAAAGTCAGAATCGTATGTTTTTATATAGCAATTCTGACTTTATTTCTCCAAATTGCAACCTTATTTCTCAGAATTGCAAGTTTATTTCTCAGAATTGTGAGTTTGTCTCTCAATTCTGACTTTATATCTTGCAACTGCGAGTTTATATCTCACAATTCTGAGAAAAAAGTCAGAATTGTCTGAAAAGTCAGAATTGCGGAATACAAACTCGCATTTGTGAGAAAAAAGTCAGAATTGTGAGCTTTTTTCTTGCAATTCTAACTTTATGTCTTGCCATTGTGAGTTGCCATTGTTATTTCTCAGAATTGTGAGTTTGTCTCTCAATTCTGACTTTATAACTCGTAATTGCGAGTTTATATCTCACAATTCAGAAAAAAGTCAGAACTGTAAGTTTATACCTTACAATTCTGACTTTATTTCTCCAAATTGCGATTTTATTTCTCAGAATCGAGAGTTTATTTGTATCACACAATTTTGAGAAAAAAGTCAGAATTGCAAGGTGTAAACTCGCAATTGCGAGAAAAAAAGTCCGAATTTTGAGATAAAAAGTCGCAATTACCTTTTTTTATTAGTTATTTAGTGGCGAAGGGACTTCCATACAATTTAAACCATGTATATGCTGCAATTTCAAAAAATGTTTAACTGGGTGTTTTTTTTGACATTTTTGAATAGTAGCCACAGCATGATGGTTCCCATACTTCACTCCTTTTCAAAAAGACAACATCCGTAGCTTTAGTTTTATTCTAATATCTGTTGTACAGCAAATACAACAATAAAACTGTGAGATGTCCACACTCAGAATGACTGGACCGCAGGAACTCAAACTCAATTATAACCACAGCCAAAATCGATTCTAGACCTCTATCCAGTCGTGAAATTACAGCTCAAAGAAAGACAAATAGGACGTTCTAAAAAACACAGACACTCCTCTGGAGAGCTCAGCACTATTTCCGGAGTGGAAAATGGATTTTCTTTTTAAATGCTTGTCATTTTTATTCATTGTAAGTTTGTATGAAAATTGACAGGGTCTGAATGTTTCTGAGTTACTTGCCGACTAAAATACTTTTGAACCCATCAAAACAGTGTCACACTGTATGAATTTCCCAGATTCTGGGTTGTACCTGTGAGCTGTGCTCCACCTGAGCAATGACCTCCGGGTCCAGTGGTCTGTGATTGCTGAAACTCTTGGATCGGCCTGCAGGTGTGGACTTGCGGAGCTGAGGACCTTCTACCTTAGTCTTCAGAGAGGAGTGTCGTGTGATGGAGTTTAAGACACTGTGAGCACTGACTGGCCGCTTGTCTGTCCCCTCCTTGGCAAGTCCAACTGCCGACATGGAGGAGGTCTTTAAACCCCCTGTTCCTCCGGATGAGCTCTCACCTAGTCCCTCCACTGGCCGGATTGTTCTCCGGATGCTAGTCGCCTCAGGCCGTTTCCTCATCCTGAGATGGGTAAAGTGCAGGAAAAATATATGAAAATCAAACTTTTCTAACAATATATGCATTTACCACATACATTTTTATCGATTTAATACATCCTTGTTCAATAAAAGTATTAATTTCTTTCAAAAAAAGAAAGGAAAAATAAAATTACTGACGCCAAACTTTTGAACGATAGTTTATACTGTGTATTTTATATAAATGCCTTTCTTTATAAATGTTAAAAACTTTAGCAAATGTTCCAGTATCATATTAAGCAGCGCATCTTTTTTTCAACATTGATAATATATCATCTGGTTTCTGATTAGAATGATTTCTGAAGGATCGTGTGACACTGAAGGCTGAATGTCAGTGTATGTATGATGTGTTTATTATATTTTATAATACTCTAATTTCAACAAACAAATAAATACATATTTTAAAAGACTAAATATTAATATACAAAAAAAACTGTAAATATAAATTTATTTTTTAGGGTTTTTTTATATTTTAGAATTTCTTTACATTTAATTTTCTATTAAATATTTTTAAATAATAAAAAAAGATAAATAATTATAATGATATAGTAATACAATTTACAATTATAAATTATTTTTAAAATAATGTTTGTAATGCCATGGAAAGAAACTATTTGAGACTATATACAACTATGAGATTATATACATATATGACATATCTGTCTTTATTCTAATCTAATTAAAATCTAATTAATATTTTTAACATTTATACACACACATTCTTTTACTGCACACCATTTTTATAAATGAAGACCATAAGAACTGTTAACTTACTTGTTGAGGTTAGCTAGGTAGATATCAGCTACATGACCTCCAGTGGGTGAGCTGGCACTGGCTCTGGTGGACACCTTCTCTTCCACAGCATCATGGGAAGCCTCTAGGTCAGCTTTGGGACTTCCTCTGCCTGCATATCCATCCGGCCTATCACACAAAAATCACAGACACCTCTAGAATTTACACACACTATGGGCGGTCTTACTGATATTGTTAATCAGTACAATAGATAAGTAACTACTGAATAACTCATTAGAAAAACAGTTCTGATTGATATGACTAGTTAAAGTAAATAAACCGATCAGCTTACATGTCTTGCACTACTATGTACTGGTGTGGCACCAGTCCCTCAGTGCCGTTGTGTCGGCCCTCCCACCAATCCTCAGATGCACGGTGGTACAGCAGCAAAGATGCGCCCTTCTTAAAGGAAAGCTCACGGTTGGTGCGTCCGGAGTAATCAAAACGTGCAATGGCCTCGATTGGGTCAGACTCTGAAACGTTCAAGGACGCTGACTTTACTATTTAGAGAAAAGAAAAACAGAGAAAGACAAAGAAAGAGAGGACAGGCAGGGGAGACAGCGAGAGGGAAGAAAGAGCACAAGGGAAAGAGGAAGTGTTATTGCGTGGGAAGCCAGGCAGGTTAGAGCACATTTATCACAACTGTTTTGAAGCAGCAGAAGGGGTGCGTGGACACACAAAGGTGTGAAATAGGAACTTCCATGATAGTGAGTTGATGGGTGTTGGCAGCAACAGTCTTGTCTTTATGAAAGATTTTTGTGCTTGTTAGTATGGTCTTTTGAATGACATCTGGGCTCACCATCATCACTGTTGTGGATTTCAGAAGCAGTGTCAGGTGCAGGTTCATCCACTAGAGGGGGCTCAATGTGTGAGCTATCACTGTAGAATTGACAGCAAGAAACATGAATCAGTGGAGACTTCAATTACAGACATTAGAAATGACAACAGCACAAACTTCAATCTTTAAATACACCCCCCCCCCCCCCCAACTCTAATTTTGTGA
This sequence comes from Labeo rohita, assembly GCF_022985175.1. Lineage (NCBI taxonomy): Eukaryota > Metazoa > Chordata > Actinopteri > Cypriniformes > Cyprinidae > Labeo > Labeo rohita. The sequence goes on along the minus strand of NC_066879.1, from coordinate 28,211,319 downwards.
AATTATAATGTGATATTATTACAATTTGAAATAACTGTTTTCTGTGTCAATATATTTATTGGAAATAGACATATATAATAAAAGTATAATAAAAGTATTAATTTCTTTAAATATCAGCCAAAAAAAAAAAAAAAAACTCTAAAAACTCTAATTTTGTGAATTTTAAATAACTGTTTTCTGTGCCTCTCACTTCTGACCAATTTAATGCATTCTTGCTGAATAATAGTATTTATTTATTTTATTTTTTTAACTGACCTCAAACTTTTGAACATGATGTAAATATATAAATAAATAAATAAATAAATAAATAAATAAAATGCCAACATACCAACATACAAAGTTTGATTAGAAGCATTTTTAAAAGGTCATAAGCCTATTATTTACATAAGCATATTATTTTATTGTGTTTTATTTATATTTTGTATATATTTCTATTTATTATCCTTAACGCATTATTATAAGAATTCATATTGTTTTCCTTCTGCCCATTTTGGAAATCACAATTAGGGTTGCAAAAAGGTGGAAAATTACAGAAATTTCCAGAAATTTGGGGAAAATTGGGGGAATTTTCAGAAACTTTTGGAAATTTTCCACCACTTTGCAACCCTAATCACATTTTTTTTTACTGCACAACCTATTTTTTATGTATGTACGTATCTATGTATTTATCATTTTTTTTGCATTATTTCATAGTTTTTACATAGTTTTAATAGTTTTCATAGTTTTAATAGTCCTTACTATTACTCAAAAATGAAGACAACAGTAATATTCAAGAATGAGTAGGTGTATTAAAACTGTTGACTGCTAATGTAGTCATTCTGGACTGAGAGGGAATGAGCAGAAGGAAAGCTAAAACAAGCGAATAAAATAGTAAATCTGAAAACCAGTTATGACTTCAAGTCGCTGTCTCACTCTTCAGCCCTGAAACAGTGTGGTCATGCTTCTTTGAAGCAAAACAGGAAGCAGACCACAGATATGAGGATCAAAGCTGTATTTTCCTGTGGCCTCTTGACTCTAAACTGAACCTGCCCTCACTCAGCTCCAGTAGAGGGAATATAATGTGACCAGAAAAACACTGTACTAATGCACAGGAAAATGGCTCATTTCCAAGGTCATGAAGGCTGATAACAGCTCTGTTATGCCATTCACAGGCCAAGAAACCTCTAAAACCCTAGTATTAATTTAGTGAAAAATCCAACATAACAACCCTATTGAGCACTTAAGCAAAAACACTGCCCAATTTACTGTCATCACTGTACCAATAAAAGCTGCTCTCTCGTAACATGTGCTGGAGGAATTCAAGCATTATAGAGTGAAAGTGCAGTACTCTACTGAGCTGGAATATATCTCACTAAGACCATCCCGGGTTATTACACAGACAGTTGGCAAGCCTGAAGCCAGGGCTAATGAAAAGCTTAGTTTCATTAGAGAGCAGCTTTAGACAGAACGAACTTGGGGATAATGACTGTATAATGTGCTAATCTCTGTCTGGTGTGTGTAGAGAGAAATTGTCAGACAGGTTTGGTAAAGCACACGTCCATCAGGGCTTTAGTGAATCTTTAAAATGACAGACTGGCCTCATTGAGCAGTTAGTTGGTGAAGAAGATCCTGTGATCCTCCTGTCACTCCATCTGAGACTGAGTGCAGCTTGCTTTCATCTGGGCTCTTAAGGTAAAATGATCTGTGTGGCTTCTTCACCCGTGAGCAGATGAGTTTGTGTTCAGGGAGCTCAGAAGCTGCTGTGATTTTTAATATTTTCCCCAGAGACACTGGATGTCTCATTCTACACAGCATCAGTCTTTGAAAAAAACTTTCTTTTGCATTGCAATGACAGTGATGATCATATATATATATATATAAAATAAATACAATAATAAATAGTGAGTATACAATTTTAACATTAATTTAACATCATATTTAGAAGCAAGGGAATATTGAACGAGAATTTGTTTCACAATATGAAAATGTCCTTAATTTTTATAAGAATATTATCACCAAGTGTACTAAAATAGCCTCAATTTAATTAATTTTAAGCTACTTTTTATTTTATTGTTTTTTTATTATTATTATTTTATTATTTTTATTTTATTTTATTTTGAGTGCATTATGACTTGGACAATATGCAACATCATTTCTCTTGCTGTAATTCTTTTGAGATTCACTCAAATGTTCTCTGTAAATAATTATTTGAATAATACACCCTGACTACAAAAATCAAACAAATTTTTCAACATTTATATTTTTATAATACACTGCTCATTAAACATCAGGACTTTTACATGCATCTCACATTCGGATTTGAGACTATAAAGATGTAAATTAAATTAAAGATAAAATTAAATTAAATTAAATTACAGAATGAACAGTAAATGATAACCAGGACAGTAACTGAGCTTGCAAAGTGTTAGCTAAAGTTTGTTGTTAACGTGTCTCGACTTCACTTGACCTAAAGCCTCAGGAAGCTGAAACGAGATTCTGACTAAACCCTGAGGTAAAAACACATCATCTCACCAGCTCAAAGTCCTAATTACACCGCCCATACAATCTAAACAATCGTGTTCATGAAAACCACATGAAACGAGCCACGTCTTTAAGCCTGCATCTCACAAACAAACCCGATCTGGACACGTCACTTTCTTTTCACGGTGACACAGCAATCTGAAGTCATTTTCTTGATGACATCCAAAACAGTTATTAAAAAGCTGTAGGAGGGCATTTCATTAGCACTTGGCCTTGAGCAGGGGAGGATAACCTCGTTTTTAATTTAAAAACGGACCTCATGATGGTGTTTTACGAGTCTGGCTGCCTGCCACTGTTCTGGTTTCTTTCACTGTGACATCTTTTGGGAGTCTAGGTCATGTGCTGATACACGCTGAGGGTCAGAAATGTATCTGTGTCTTCAACCATTCAACTGACGGCTTAAATGAGCATAATAAATGTAGCATGTAAACTTTAAAAAGGGACTGACTCTCTGTAGGGCTCTGTTGGTCTTTATAATGTCTCTTCATCTTTTTAACGCTCAATCCATCATGTCTGCCTGGTTCTGCATTAAATCAAGCTCGTCTGATCAACTCATTTCTGGTTTTGCGGTTCGGCTGAGCAGCTGCTCAAATAAAATGTGGGGCCAGTATTCACTGCCAGTGAATATCACAGAGATTATTGGCTTCATTTTCATCCTTTTTTTTTCTTGTTTTGTAACCAGATTTACCAGTATTCCTCAGCAGCTCCTCCACGATCATAGATGGGCCCCTCCAGCTCACGGGGTCCTGGAAAGATGCTCTCGTGATGGATAATAATGGTTTTGATGAGCTCGTTCACATGTGCCTGGCAGGAGACTTGGTCGTGGCCCTCGGGTACAGACATTAGTGTGGGGCCGAAGCAGATAGCCAGGTTGTAGGGGTCCATCATGTTGTCGTCACTGTACTGAGAAAGACTAGTTTCAAAAAAAAAAAAAAAGAGCGAAAAATACAGTAAACAAAAAGATAGGACTGTAAATCAATTAAATACACAGTGATCGCCAAGTTTTTTTTGTCAGTCAAACCCCTATAACTTAAATATTTACCTAAATATTTTAAGCTAGAATTTTAATAACAACAGATTTGCATGTTCAAGGTTATTTGATGTCGGTTAATGGTCACATAACATGCAGGCAAACAAATATATATTTTTTCAATTAATTGATTAGAAAAAATTAAAAAAATATATAAATAAATGAATACAACAAAAAATAAGAAATCAACTTAAAGGAAACCCTGGGTATTATGACTTGTATGGTTTAATATATAGTAAATGATGTCTCTTACTAAAATATGTAGTAGAAAACCCATTAATGATTTATGTTATTTAAGAAATTATTTTTACATATTTTGATGACGTAAAATGGTTGCACTCAGTAAGCAACTGGCGCTAGTTGTTGCTATTCTTACCACAACACAACTCGGAAAATAAAATGTGGATTTTTTGAAATAATGCAAGTCTTTCATGGGTTTTCTACTATGTATTATAGTAACAGCTTGAAGTGCACCAAATATCTTATAAAACTTACAAAATAGTCATACTATCCAGAAACATGTTAAAATAATCCCTGATCACATGACTATTCTCATGGAGAGATCAGCTTCTGCTGGACTAATGTGAAAAACAGACTGAGTTCCAGACTGAGTCTCTATCTACACTTCCTTACGACAGCTCATTTATCATGAGCCTAAGCCAGCTTTCTCCCATTTATGTGTGTCTGTAAAAATTTTCTGAATTGTTACACCCTTTTAATTGTTTCCCTTCTTACTCCACAGTGTGCCACTTCGTTTGATTACTGAAAACTGGGATGTGTCCAAAAAGTGGGGAGAAGTATCTTAATTGTCTGTGTATTTGGGGCAATAGGGTGTTGGGATACAAGCAGTAGGGGTACATAAACATCCACATGGAGAGGCTCCAGACCAAATTTATGAGTACTGTCCTGTCCAGACAGTCTTCAAATACCCATCTCTCTTTCTTTATTTCTCTCTGTATTGTTCTGCAAACGTCTATACAGTACCATCCACGTGAGCTCTCTTGTTTATTTGTGAGTGTATACCATGCATACCTACAGACATAAATGAGCGTAACACAGCCTAGAGCAAATTAGAGAAAATTAGCAGTTCTTTAGAGACCCATTTTGGCACCTCCATTGACTTTTATAGCGGAGGAAAGATCTATCGGCCGTAGAGCAAACAGAGAAGCCATTCACTGAGGGCTGCAGACGTCCAGCATGGGAGCACTAATGGTGGCTTGATGGTGACACCATACGTCGACACACATTCGCTTCCCCCTTCTGGCTGTGATACGAGGGCTGGAAAGGGTTCAGATGCTTTAGGAAAACCAGTAGGAGTAGGAGCTAAGATCGTGTTGTGGTCTGGAGGGTCTTTCAAAACAACCACAGGGTGAAAAAAGTGGATGTACGAGAGGCAGAGATATGGAGGGACTTGTTCCAAGAGGCTTGAGTGCTGTAGCCCTCAGCTGAGGTTGGGTATGGGCCAATCTTCTCTTTTCAGTAAGAGAATATTTAAATTTGTAGTAAAAGGGTCTTGTAAAATGTAAGTTTAGATTGTATATAAGCTCTTCGTATTCTGTGGCAAGGTTAGCTGTAATAAATCACTGTAAATTGGCACTGGTTTAAAGAAACTGTTCACCCATTCTGTCATCATTTATTCACCCTCATGTTGCTCGAAAACCGCTAACTTTATTCATTTATTTACTGAAAATCTCATATCTTCAGGGATGCAAAGTCATCAGTGGTAAAAAAGCTGACAAATTGACATACGTTATGTGATTTCAAATGTTAAACCACACAGTTTTCGGCAGAAAAAAAAAACTACACAACCAGTGGCATTTGGCATTGCTGACGTCAAACTTGCAATGCATCTTCACAAGTCATACTTTAACCAAATGCAGGTGCCAATGAGTTTGTGATTTAAGAGCTGCAAGTGAAATTTTAATTGAATAATTATGGATATAATGGAACATCGAGCACAAACCATATGGACCACATTTATTTTAACTGAAGGACATTTTGTAATTTCTGAATCCCTGATTCACTTTCATATGGAAAATAGCACTTGGGACTCTCTGCGAAACATCTACTTTTGTGTTCCCTGGATGTAAGAAAGTGATACAGGGTTGGAACGACATGAGGAGGAGTAAATTATTGTCACAGATGTTGATCTTGAGTTAAAATCACAGACAAATCAAACTGAATGACTTTGGTGGGAAAGCTCATTCCACACAAGCTTCAATCAGCAAAAGCTTACTGGTTGAGGAAAGCGAACAGGTATCTCATGACAACCAGGGTGTTGCTGGGTAGAGACAGCAGGACTTTGCGGATGTGGACAGCTCTGTCCTGGAGGTTCTCCATTGCTGGAAAAAACAACAACATGAACAAGAAATGAGTTCATTTAGGACAAAAGCTCCTTGACTGTCTAATCTGGTAAGACTGGTCTGCAGTACGCACGTGTACCATGGGTGTAGAAAATAAAGTGGACACTCACAGACACAGGACATTAAGTCATGGAACACTTCCTTAGGAAAAAGGGCGTTCTCCAGGCCTCTGAAGTAGAGCTTTAACACTCCAGCGATGGAGTCCATATCGTGATCGTTCTGGTCCCCAGCCAGCGGGTCCTCACCTGAGACACATAGTAAGAACCCTTTAAGATTGCAGACTTGATTCGAAATAAATAAACGAAGACTCAGCACGTAAGAGTCCAGACAGACTTACCTCTTTCAAAGGCGTTTTTAATATCATTGACTTCCACCTGGGAGCCTGACACCCTGAATATCCCCTCGTGATGGAGACCTGTACAGACACAGACATGATGTTATGGATAGAGAATAGACAGAAGTGTCTTGTTTGTTTACTCTGGCAAGTGTCTTGCTTGTTTACAAAAAAATGTTTGTAATAATCTTAACTCTATTAACTAAGTCATGTAACTAATTTTTTTTCGAACCAGTAATACTTTTTTTCAGGATTCTTTAATAAATAAAAAGTTAAAAAGAACAGCATTTATTTAAGATATATAGTTTTGTAACAATATATAAACTAGTATTTAAAAGTTTGTGGTCAGTACATTTTTATTCTTTCTTTTTTATTTTTTTTAAAGAAATTAATACTTTTCATTCATCCTTTTATTCAAGGATGTGTTAAATTGATAAAAAGTAATAGCAAAAACTTATATTGTAAGAAAAGATGTATATTTTGAATATATATACGGTTCAGTGCGTACCTCGGTTCGAGGGTCACGGTTTGATATGACTTCGGTACAACAGAAAGAAAAAACAAATCTACTATGCTAGGTTTCTTTTCATTTATTTTAAACAACAAACAGTAATACAAATTACAATTTGTACATGTACATGTATATATATAACATTAAAAATCTTCCTGCTCCCAAACGTTTGAACAGCAAACATTTTTTTACTTAAACAGCTCTTAATTTTTTTTATTTTTTTTTTTGTGTGTAATGAACATTTTAACATTCATTCACTATATAGACATTTTTTCTGCAATGGAAAAGTTCCATGGATGTTAAAGTTTTTTCATGTAAAGAACCTTTATTTTTATGACTCTTATAAGCCAGTTTTTTCCATTTGATGAAAAGAATGAATTATTTAAAAAGATAAATTTTTGTTTATATGATGAATTGCTGCTGATTGAGGGCAGTTACGAAAGTATCTGACTCATTTGTTTATAAGACAACCTGTAGTTAGAGATACACATTTTAAACATACAGAGTTTCCACCCCATTTAACCACTTAGTATCCAGGACTATGGAAAAATTATTAAAAATCAGAAGTAATTTCTAGCAGATTAAATATTTGGAAGAGAGCGCAACCAGAAAAACGTATATATACTAGAAACCTAGTTATGAATGTATTAATTTCAGTAACTTCTGGAAATTCCCTGATATTTCAAGATTTTCCATGACAGTGGAAACCAAAGAAATAAATGGTTTAAGTTGAATTAAAATAAAATAAAGCAACTAAAATAACATTTTTGTTTAGTTTTTAGTTGGGAATAAACTGGGCTGAATTCTCACAAATCCAAAAAAACAAAAAGGATGGTGCTACAGGAATGGAAGTGGTATATATTGTATGACAGAAAAATAAATGAAGCAGAACAGAACACTTTTTTTCATTTCGTCAGGCAAAGTCTACAGAGAGACACAGCAATAGTGCCTTTGGCAAGAAAGGAAAAGTGAGAGAGAAAAAGAGGGAGCTCACCGTGTCGACTGATGAAGCGAATACAACTCTCCACCATCAGGGGAATGATTTGGCTGGACTCCTAAAAGGAGGAAATCAAATATATATATATATATATATATATATATATAAGAAACAAAATATGAAGGAGAAAATATGCAGGTCTGTTTGGATGGTTCAGGGGTTTTCTCTGGACATTCTGCAGCACAGGAAACCTTTCTGAACAAGGGTCTCTGTTTCTCAGCAGAGTGCTTAAATAATAATAATATTTGTAAAGGGAGGCAGGCATCAGACAGAATTTAGGAGGGAAAAGCAGCACAGTTTGAGCCATGGGGGAATGGGGCAATGGTTGCTAGGAGACAGCTTCTCTCCACAGCTTCCTTTTGTTTGTTTGGGTGAGCAGGAAACGGCTAAGCGAAGCAGAATTTGGGCCATGTCTAACCTGAACTTTACTGCTCAGAGGTCACGCTTACAAACTCTTATATATACTTACATCAGTATAAAGCATGGTGGGGCTTTTTGTATTCATTTTTCTCAATAAATCTTATGTTTCTCAAATCATTTGTCTGCTAGTGACAGAATATTGCTCTTATATCAATATCCCTCACTAGAGGGCGATATGGACATTGGGGTGGTCAAATGATGGGTTACAGTGTGTACTTTTCTTTGTTCACCCATGCTGTGCAGTGATAAACCCCTGTAGGGTTTAGGTGGGAGGACGTATACACTAAATTTGTCTCACTGGCCCAGTTTACAAATTTATCCCACCGCCAAATGGACAATGATTGCAGGGTGGCACTGCTATACTACTGTTATTTTACTCATCTCACTGGATATAAGCACATATTTACAGCAAAAAAAGTGCACATACAGTAATCATATAATCAAATACACATCACACCTGGCACATGTAAGTAAGGTTGGGAAAGTTTGACTGTGATTCAGAGTATCGATGCAATTCCAAAATGATTTTCAAAGCATTTTTGTATATGTGTATATTTATGTGTGTATATATTGGCAGAGTAACCTCAGTGAACTCTGATGCCCTTGACTGTTGTTTAATTATAGATATGTTCATTTATACTATTTATTACATGAATAAATAGTATTGATACAATTTTTATTGATATTTATTTTTAATTTCATGGATTATTTATTTATTTATTTTAAATTCATTGTTTTAGTATTTATTTCATTTAATTAATATAATTATATTATTAATTAAATTTATAACTATTTTTTTTTCTTCTGGGTTGGCTGGGGAGAGACTGAAAATGTAAAAACAAAAAAACAAAAAAACAAAAACTTGTCTCTATAAAAATAATTGCATTCATTCCTGCTAAATAAAAATATTTAAATAAAAAAATTATACAGTATAGAAAAAGAAAAAAAAAGAATAAATTATTAATAACCTTAATAATTACAAGTGGCTCCATGACTTTTCCTCTGAGCATGTATTCATTTCTACTATTTATTATAATAATAAATAGTATTTATACCATTTATTTATTTTAATATTATCTTATTTTATATTTTATGTTTAATGTATTACATTTAATTATTTATTTAGTTATTTATTTTAGAATCATTATTTTAGTATTAATTTAATTTAATTATTATTAATTATTAATTAAATTAATTAAATGTATTATATTATTAATTATCTACCATATAATCTTCTAACTACAGTCATTCCTGCTAAATAAACAAAAAAAAAAGGTAAATAAACATATGAAATAAATAAATACTAAATGAATTCAAAATAAATACACAAAGAAATACACAAACAAACATGCAACAAATAAATAAACACAGTGCACATCTTGTTTGCTGTGGTAGTTTCAACTGTATGATAAATTATGCCCTAAATGATTTCTAAGTAAACACATTTCCTTTAAAATTGTTTTTTTTTCAGCCTTTTTGCACTTGACGTTTAAAGTTATAAAATTATTTGATTGTTTGCACAGTGTAAGCACACTATTTTTCGATAATATATGCCAATCCACTGTTTTCCCAGCACTGCACATCATTGTCCTGTATGCTGATTTCAATAACAGCTGATTATGATTTTTTGTGGACTGATCCAGAATTAATTCTAAGTCGATTCTACCAGCGAGTGGTGATAATTACCTGTTTCCGAACAGTGGAGTTCCTCCGTCCGCTGATGGACACAAGCAAGAGAGATGAGATGGCGAGAAAAAGAGAAAGCCCTGTCATTACAATAGATCATTTTCCCCAAAAAATTTGCTCTAATTTTCCTCCACATTCAATTTACAAACTGCTCATGGCCATTAGACCAGTAGAAACTACCCTCACGAAAAGGGTCCTATTTTTATCCACAGGCCTTAAACACACACACAGACAGGCAGGCTTTCAGTAGTATTTGTTGTGAAAGCGCTTGTTTTATCTCTTCCGTGAACTCTTGTTTAAAGGTCCATTCCCATTTCCGTACTCCATTATAACTGCAGAGTAAATCACCTTTCCCTGGCCTCAATAAATAAATCAGCAGATGTGAATAAAAGATGAATATGTCTAGACAAGATATCCATCTATAAATGGCCCTGAAACATCTGCATGTGTGCTAAATTAATTCTTGTGCGTAAATGGTTGGATTTGTTGGTTTTCCCACATCACTCACCTGGCAAGGCAGTAGTCAGTCTTCTGACCTGAACGGAGAGATACAAGGAGAAAAAGAGAGAAGAAAACAGTTAGAGGGAGGCTGGATGTGTGAGGAAGAGGCCACAGCTGGACACAGTTTCCTTTTGGGAATAAAACACTGTCCCGCTTCTTGTCAGAGGACCTTCCTGTGGGACTTGAACCCATATCCACACATTCCCCTCCAAAAACTTTCAAAAACATCACTATGTGCTATTTTCCCCATCACATGCAGTTCGAGACCGCAAATGCCAAACGTGCAACAGACTTCAATGAGCTAATCATCCAAAACACTTTATTTCCTTCAGTCTGTGCTGGAACATTCTGTCAGTTACTCAGTAATAGCAGCTGGGGTTGCACATACTGTACTCGGCACACCGAAGGCTGGATTTACTGAGGAATTTTGGCATTAAAATTTGTTTTTATTTGTTTTTGTCATATGACAAAATAAGTAAGACAGCTTGTAAATAACTGAGTTGTTTCAAATTCGATCAGCAAATCCAATTAATGATTACGTCATTAGCTTTGATGCACGTCTACGACTTCACACATTACATAATCACGTCATGAAAGGTCACACATGGTTAGTTCTCCGTCTGTGTACTGTGTAGGGCGAAAAACGTAATTTTCTCCTCCAACTTCGCTGTTTTTGTAAAAGGCGTTTGACTTTCTTTGCACATTCACTTTGTAAACACCAGGTCAGTACTTTTGCCTACATCATGTGTGACTCTTCCAAGGTGACTATGTAATGCTATGTCGAGCTACTGTAAGGCGAGCATTTGTAGTTAAAAATATTATTTAAATTTATTATTATTTTTTTTTATAGAAAATGACAGATCGTTTCGATAGATAAGACACTTATTCCTTGGCGGGATCATGCAGAGCCCTTTGAAGCTGCCCTTAAACTCCAATTTGGACCTTCAAACCCGTTAGTTACACTATATGGAGAAAAATCCTGGAATGTTTTCCTCAAAAACCTTAATTTCTTTTCGACTGAAGAAAGAAAAACATGAACATCTCGGATGACATGGGGATAAGTAAATTATCAGGAAATTTTTATTCTAGAAGTCAACTAATCCTTTAAATTTAATCACAAGTAATCACTAATAACACTATTTTTTATACTGTACATAATTTTGAGCACCAAATCAGCATATTAGAATGATTTCTGAAGGATCATGTGACACTGAAGACTGGAGTAATGGAGGAGAAATTTAATATCTACAAAATTATTACTGCTTCTAATAGCTCTAGTCTCAGCTAGCACGCTTATTTCACAATAAAGTAATCAACATCATTACTCTCTCCATCACAAATAATTATCTCTTCGTTATCATCTGTGTCATCAGTCTGATTTTCTCAGTTTCACTTCCTATTTCACTGGCAGTCCGAACCGACTGGCTGACAGTTTCGTTCAGTCTGTAGGAATGAACATGGGTGGAACATCAGAGTGAAAACACTTCAGGAAATCACCACTGTGCTCTTCTCTTTCTTGCACAGACTCATTTTCTCTGTCTTGTAGCATGGCACATGACCTTTGATCTCCGCCATCCAGAACTGGCTATGAGTAAGTGGATAAGATCATGCTATGGTCCAGAGGACAGCAGTATAGAGCGGCTCTGCGCTGTTAAAGCTTCATGATCTGATGAGACTGATGACATCAGTACCATCCTCTCAAGCTAACACACAAACTGTCAACTTAGTACCCCCTCTGCATGACACTGCAACATCCCACACAAACACATGAACGCTAACCCCACACGAAAGAAACATTATTTAATTATTAATAAAAAAATAATTATTTTATGGTTTAATATATCATGTTACACACATTTTCTTAGCTATCTAAATGAGGATGCAAAAGACTACCATAAGCTAATTATAAAACATTGTGTTCCTATACTAAAATTTGATTGGTTGAGCAACATTTCAAGTGCTACAGTATCGGTCCAACAGCACATCATTCACTCAACCAATTTGTTAAAAAACTCAGATTCATTTAGGAACAAACACATGACTATCTTTATGAGAAAGTCAGTTGAATCATTCACTTTGTTCAAAAACACTGATTCATTTGCAGTGTTGGGCAGTAACGCATTACTTTGTAATGCGTTACTGTAATTTGATTATTTTTTAAGTAATGGAGTAATTTAACGTGTTATAATCTGCTGGACTCGACGCAACAGAGAACGGCGCGGGACAAGACTTGATGGGCGGGTGCGGGCGGGCAGAGACTCATGTGTGTGCGGGATGCGACAGAATGATTTGTGGGACTCCCGCAAAATAGAACTATTTAAACATAAGATATCTAAAACAAATGAATTGCTATTCATGTATTGCACAAAAGCATGAAGGACAACTAATATAAAACAAAAACGATTAACACGTGTAAGCATAGGTAGAGTTTCTATTTATAAGACTTGTTTGCAGCGTTGAACAATGTTGATTTCTGGAATGCAATAGACAATCAGAGAATCCACTCACCGCTCGAAATGCCATGCATTCTGCAACCACGCACGCAGCAGCCTATTGCTTTTAGCTAAAAATAACAGTGGTTTGTGACTGTTGATGCTTTAATAACAAATATTTTATGGGGAGCATTTATGCTGGGATGTTAGGCAACACACAAACTTACTATTTCACGTAAATTTCGTGGATGTACAGAAAAAAGTAATGTAACTAATTACTTACTATAAAGTAATCAGAATAGTAGTTTGATTACTTTTCAAAGGAGTAATCGGTAATCAGTAATTTAATTACATTTTCAAAGTAACTTGCCCAACACTGTTCATTTGGAAACAGTCATATACATCGTTGCAACGATATCAAAATCTCACGACAATATCACAGTATGAAGTCCACAATACAATATTATTGCGATATTTAAAAAAAAAAAAAAAAAAAAAAAAAAAAAAAGACAAATGAAGACTTCGTACATTTTGAAGTTAAATTATTCCATCTAATGCACTATGAGACTTCAAAATTAAGAGCTCCAACCCACGTTCTTAACTAAGAAAACTTAGAAAAAAGAAAAAAGTCAGTGAATTGACTTCTACCTGAACTTTAAAGGGAACTCAACCCTCTTTTTATTTGTGGTATACGGTCTCAGTATAAATTACATTTGCACTGGTGTTTTAGGAAGCTCAACAAATTAGAATATAATAATAATAACAACAGATGTATATTATTGTTAATAGCCATATATTGTAAAAACTGCACTGTAAAAAAAATGAAAATGAATATTTCATAGGTATATTATTTTTATATTATTATTTTTTACATCCCTATCTTTCACTCAACTTTGTTTAATAACACTGATTCATTAAGGAACAAAGCACATGGCTGTCTTTAATATGAGGAAGTCAGGTGAATCATTCACTCAACTGATTTGTTCAAAAACATTGATTCATTTGGAAACAAAACACATGGTTTTCTTTATGGGGGAGTTATTTAAATCATTCAGTCAACTTATTTTCTTGAAAACACTGATTCATTCAGCAACAAAGCACATGACTGTCTTTATGAGCAAGTCCTTTGAATTATTCACTCATCTGATTTGTTCAAAAACACTGAGCCATTCCAAGATGAAACAATTGACTAGCTCTGTTTATATGCAGTAATTTACATGCAGTAATCTGAGTGAATCCAATCCAATTTCAGATTCTAAAAATTCTGTTTATATGAACCTTACATTTTGCAATAAGATTCACATATTGCACATATCACAAAAGGCATGCACGTTTTTTAAAATAAGACTGTGAAAAAGAGTTGGATTCAGGAGTTTGCATGCTCATTTCTTGTTTCCTATTGATTGGATTATTTCGTCTACACCATCATCGTTCAGTCGGACTGATTAAGATGTCTACTCGAAGGCTTTTCAGTCCAATTGAGTCATGAATCTGATCACTAACAGATAATTTGGTTTCAAAAACAATAAATGTAAGTACTGTTTTTATGAATGACTCATAATGAATCTTTTGCTCAACCAATTGATTGAAAACACTGATTCCTTTAGGGAACTTTGTGTTCCTCTGAGAAGCACAATGGTAGATTTTGCTTCGACTTCGTTTTGAAGTATTTTTACTTGTGAAGCAAAAAGTACCTGGTACTGTTGTGCCTAAACTATAACTTACTCAATATTAATGTATTGCTTATTGATGGAAAGCAATATTACACCCACAATATTTTATGACATCAGTTTTTCCATTAAAACAGTTCATAAACACACATGCACACATCATTTGAGAAAGATTACTCACTTTCTCCCAGAGTCTTTTGAATCAGATCATGTTTAGCCTGTAGTTTGGTGATGAGGTTCCTGCCTTCCAGAAACTCCTTCAGTTTCTGAAACAGAGAATATGAAACGTTTTAACTCCAGCACAACTGTTAGACCATCTCAACACTCATGAACAAACTTTGCTGAGAAATTTCATTTGAATAGCTATTAAGTGAACAGTATAATCAATCTTTCTTCCTTTTCTTGGCTTTCTGGCAAAGTATCCTTCCTCCACCCATTTCAATTTGCGGTGTAGTGTTGAGACTATACATCTTGCTGGCGTAAACATTCATTTCATATCCACTGGAGCACAGGGAGGCATTGGATCTATATGCTCTAATAGCTTATGACTCTTTGGGGGCGAGAACCCTGACCTGATGGAAACCTGACAGCAGAGAGACAGATAGAGGAGTCAGGAGACGGATGGAGAGAAACCTGAACTGCAGAGGGAATGAGGGAGCTTGGTAGACAGATGCTTAAAATTTCATCCATCATATATCACAGCCATACCAGCATTAGAGTCATGCAGACACAGGAAGTATAGCCAACACATGGAGCCATGCACTAGTGCTTTTGGCAGAAAGAGACAAGCTTAATGTACATAGGGAGTTAAAGAGAAAGGGGAGAGAGGGAGATATCAAGATATGATGTAATGAAGGGGATGTGCTAAAACACCATGCACAACATAAAGTGACAAACCTCTTTTGTGCTTTATTTGTTCATTTTTTAGAGGTATATTTAAAAAAAACAATTACTGTATAGACATATACTATACATATACTACATATACAAGTCTTGGCTACAAAAAGCTATCGAACATTTTAACCATTACTGGTCAGAAAAAAGATTCAGTTCACAGTTCACTAAACACAAATTGACAGCAGCTTTCACACTACATGGGGCTAAAATGACAAATGGAACCTGACATGAAATCATTAAATTGGTTTTTTACAAAAAAAAAAAAAAAAAAAAAAAAAAAAAAAAAGGAACAGTAAAACGATTATTAAACAAAATAATTCATAAAACAGTAACAGTGAAAAAAGACTTAAAAAAAAAACACATGAATAAATAAATATATAAATGCATTATAAAACTGCATGTTACAAAACACATGTAACAATTTGCATATATACACAACCAGTCAAAAGTTTTTCCTTTTTTAAAGAAGTCTCTACTGCTCACTAAACCTGCATTTATTTGATCCAAACAGCAAAAAAAAAGTAAAGTTTTGAAATATTTTTCCTATTTAAAATAACTCTTTTCTATCTGAATATATTTTAAAATGTACTCAATTCATGTGATTTTTGGATCAAATAAATGCAGGCTTGGTGAGCTGAAGAGACTTCTTTAAAAAAAATCTTACTGTCCAAGAACTTTAGACTGGTAATGTACACTGGTAGTGTTATGTATGTGTGTGTATATATATATATGTTAATTACGTCAAATTTTTTAACGCATTTCACGCATGCGCAGTGTGACGAATTATTTGTCAGGAAAGTGGTTGGGGAGCTAAAGGCGAGATGGAGCAAGGTGAGCAAGGTGGGCCTATGGATGGATTCAAATATAAAAAGAATGATGATGGTACAGTTAACAAGTACAAGGTTTTTTGCAAGATTTGTAACAAGGAGTTTCAATTTCACCGGAGCTGTTCAAGCTTGAGTTACCATGTCAACGCCAAACATGCGTTTGCTGGGCCGTCAAGTTCAGCAAGTGGTTTGCGCCAGACCACGCTGGATTTTCGCAGGCCATTAACAAAATCAACCTCAGATAATTTGACCAGCACAATAGCAAAATGGATTGCAAAGGATTGTAGACCCATTAGCATTGTAGAAGACTCAGGCTTCATGGATGTTTTGCTAGTGGCCTCTCAAGACTCATCCTATAAGCTACCGTCAAGAGCCACAGTTATGACGAAAATCCACGAGCTCTATGAAAACGAAAAAGAAAAAAGGAAAGAGGTCTTGGCTCAAGTAAATTATATCGCCCTGACAGGAGACACATTGGACATCAGTGAGTAACAACAATTACCTCGGAGTAACTGCACATTACATCAGTGACACGTGGGAACTGAAGTCTTTTGCGCTGACTATATTAAAAACTGAGGAGCGTCATTTTGCGGAGGCTTGTAAAGAACAGTTCCTGTCTGTTGCACGTAAGTGGGACATCGAGGGCAAAACGACAACCATTGGGACTGACAGTGCACGCAACATGGTTGCCGCAATTCGACTTACACGCTATAAACACATGAACTGTGTCGCTCACATGCTGCAGAGAAGTGTCACAGTGAGTTTTGCTGACAGCGGCTTTGTGAATGCTTTGGTCAAGGCTTGCAAAGTTGTCGGTCATTTTAAGCACAGCCCAGCAAATGCTGCGGAGCTTCAAGCACAACAAGTCAGCCTGGGAAAGAAGCAAGAGCCATTGATCCAGGATGTTCCAACACGTTGGAATTCGACGCTGGAAATGGTCAAGCGCTTGAGCAGCAATAAAGAGGCTGTCATCGCAGCCCTGGACAATCAGGAGCACAAACTCGTTTTGCCGACCGCAGCAGAATGGGATAAACTGCAGAGGCTGGAGACACTTCTAGAGCCATGCAGGTAAATCAGTCTGTAGCCTATCAAATAACATTGCTTTGATTATTTTCTGGAATAAATTAAACCAAGTTAAATATCAATAACATGTATGTATGTAAAAAAAAATAATGATAATAATAATAATAATAATAATAATAATATGTATATGTTGCTAACCTCTGTTCTAATATTACACTGTCTCTGTCTGTGTGTGTGTGTGTGTGTGTGTGTGTAGGTATGTAACTGAGCTCCTGGGTGGGGAGGCCTATGTCTCCTGTTCTGTGGTACTACCTTCTCTCTGCCACTTGCGTCTCAAGATGGAAGCCTGTGATGAGGACCCTGCATATGTTGTGAGATTCAAGACCAAGTTCAAGGAGGACCTAGCATCCCGTCAAGAACAGCTCAACAATGCATGGCTCCAGATTGCTACAGTATTGGATCCTCGTTTCAAAGACTTGAAATGCCTGCCCAAGACAGACAGGGAAGAGGTGTGGATCACACTTGAAGGGATGCTGCAACAAGAATCACCCAAAAAAAAGTCTTCACAGACACATGATGATGGGCCACCCAGGAAGAAAATCAGCCTTCTGCAAATGGGCTCAGATTCAGAATCAGAAGATGAAGAGGTCCAACCTGCCATACACAGGTACAGAGCAGAGC
Source organism: Labeo rohita (assembly GCF_022985175.1). Lineage (NCBI taxonomy): Eukaryota > Metazoa > Chordata > Actinopteri > Cypriniformes > Cyprinidae > Labeo > Labeo rohita. The sequence continues at coordinate 28,193,427 of NC_066879.1, read as the reverse complement.
CCATCACTAAATTGGAGGACTGCCCCTTGAGGTGGTGGGCATCTCATTCAGGAGCCCATGAGAAGCTGGCCTCACTAGCTCACAAATATCTAGCCACTCCTGCAACCACTGTTCCCTGTGAACGACTTTTCTCAGTTGCAGGTCACATTGTGAACAAGAAAAGGTCAGCTTTACTTTCGGAAAATGTGAACAAGTTAGTTTGCCTCAGCAACTGGCTGAAAGATGATAAAGCTCAGTAGATTTGAAAGGTGATGTGCGAACAAAAAGACCAGTTTCAGTGCAACATGTTATAGTAGTTAGGCTTGCTTGAGCAACTGGATTAAAGAATGGAGGTAAAGGTAAAAGATTGTTCTTTTGGTTTGATTTAAAAGTTTTATTGAAAATATTTTTTTCCACACAAAAACGCAACAGATGACTCAAATTGTGCATGATAAAAATGTGGTAGGCCACTGTTATGATTTGACTACATTTATTGCTTTCTGTTCAATTGAATACTGTAAATTGTTCATCCTGGTTAAAAGGAATGCCAAAGAGGAAGCGGTGGGACATTGCAAAGACAAATATTATGGTGTGTAGTATGTTTCAGCTTGATTTAAACCACCATTATTTGTGTTAATAAACAGACATAATATGAAAATTATGTATCTGTGTCATGTTATTTATCTTTTGGTATGCATTTCAGAAAAAAAAAATGGTTAGGATTCAGGTGTAGTTGCAAATAGTGATTAATCCTGATTAATCCACTGAAAATTCTGATTAATCTGATTAAAAATTTTAATCATTTGACAGCCCTAATGATAAACGCAACACTTTTGTTTTTGCCCCCATTTTTCATGAGCTGAACTCAAAGATCTAAGACTTTTTCTATCTGTCTAAATCTGTGTTAGTGAGCACTTCTCCTTTACCAAGATAAATTCCATCCACCTCACAGGTTTTGGCATATCAAGATGCTGATTAGACAGCATGATTTTTGCACAGGTGTGCCTTAGGCTGGCCACAATAAAAGGCCACTCTAAAATGTGCAGTTTTATCACAAAGCACAATGCCACAGATGTTGTAAGTTTTGAGGGAGTGTTCAATTGGCATGCTGACTGCAGGAATGTCCACCAGAGCTGTTGCCCGTGAATTGAATGTTCATTTCTCTACCACAAGCCAAGGCGTTTCAGAGAATTTGGCAGTACATCCAACCGGCCTCACAACCGCAGTCCATGTGTAACCACACCAGCCCAGGACCTCCACATCCAGCATCTTCACCTCAAAGATCATCTGAGACCAGCCACCCGGACAGCTGCTGCAACAATTGGTTTGCATAACCAAAGAATTTCTGCACAAACTGTCAGAAACCATCTCAGGGAAGCTCATCTGCATGCTCGTCATCCTCATCGGGGTCTCAACCTGACTGCAGTTGGTTGTCGTAACCGACTTGAGTGGGCAAATGCTCACATTCAATGGTGTCTGGGAGAGGTGTTCTCTTCACGGATGAATCCCGGTTTTCACTGTACAGGGCAGATGGCAGACAGAGTGTATGGCGTCGTGTGGGTGAGCGGTTTGCTGATGTCAACGTTGTGGATTGAGTAGCCCATGGTGGCGGCGGGATTATGGTATGGGCAGGCGTATGTTATGCACAACGAACACAGGTGCATTTTATTGATGGCATTTTGAATGCACAGAGATACCGTGACGAGATCCTGAGTCCCATTGTTGTGGCATTCATCCACGACCATCACCTCATGTTGCAGCATGATAATGCACGGCCCCATGTAGCAAGGATCTGTACACAATTCCTGAAAGCTGAAAACATCCCAGTTCTTGCATGGCCAGCATACTCACCAGACATATCATCCACTGAGCATGTTTGGGATGCTCTGGATCGGCATATACGACAGCATGCTTCAGTTCCTGCCAATATCCAGCAACTTCACACAGCCATTGAAGAGGAGTGGACCAACATTGCACAGGCCACAATCAACAACCTGATCAACTCTATGCGAAGGAGATATTTAGATGTGTTGCACTGTGTGAAGCAAATGGTGGTTGACTGGTTTTCGGACCCCCCCGGACCCCCCCAATACAGTAAAACTGCACATTTTAAAGTGGCCTTTTATTGTGGCCAGCCTAAGGCACACCTGTGCAATAATCATGCTGTCTAATCAGCATCTTGATATGCCACACCTTTGAGATGGATGGATTATCTTGGCAAAGAAGAATAGTAGAATTGCTCACTAACACAGATTTAGACAGATTTGTGAACAATATTTGAGAGAAATAGGCCTTTTGTGTAAATAGAAAAAGTCTTAGATCTTTGAGTTCAGCTCATGAAAAATGGGGGCAAAAACAAAAGTGTTGCATTTATATATATATATATATATATATATATAATATACTCACTTTTGTGAGATATTGTGTGTATATATATATATATATATATATATATATATATATATACACACACACACAGTATCTCACAAAAGTGACTACACTTCTCACATTTCAGCAACGTTTTTAGTATATCTTCTTAAGGAACAATACTATAAGAAATGAAACTTAGTCAATGTGTAGCTTGTATAGCAGTGTATATGTACTGTACCCAGAAAATAACTCAACATACAGCCATTATTGTCAAAATAGCTGGCAACAAAAGTGAGTACATCCTAAGTGATAACAGCACTATGTCATTTGTGTATCTTGTATTAGAGTTAAGTTAACATTTGGTGCTTTGAGTACAATTCTCTCATACTGACCACTGGATGTTCAAAAAGGCACCTCATGGCAAAGAACTCACCGAAGATTTGAGAATTAGAACTGTTGTTCTCCACAAAGATGGCCTAGGCTATAAGAGGTTCAGTAACAACCTGAAACTGAGTTAAAGTATTGTGGCCAGGGTCATACAGAGGTTTTCCAAGACGGGTTCCATTTGGAATAGGCCTTGTAAGGGTCGATCGACGAAGCTGAGTGCTCGTTCTGTGCATCAGGTGCAGAACCTTCCTTCAAGAAACAGTGCTGCCAGCATTGCTTTAGAGGTTGCAGAAGTAGAATGTCCACTTGTCAGTGCTCAGACCATACGCTGCTAACTGCAACAAGTTGGTTTGCATTGGTGTATCCGAGATGGAAGCCTCTTCTGAAGCTGGCTTACAAGAAAGCCTGCAAACAGTTTGCTGATGACAACCTGTCCATGAGCATGAATTACTGGAACCATGTCCTATGGTCTGATGAGACCATGTTAAACTTGTTTGGCTCAGATGGGTCCAGCATGTGTGGTGATGCCCTGATGAGGAGTACCAAGAAAATTGTGTCTCTCCTACAGCAGTGGTTCATTGAGGGATACATGGATTCCATTATGTACTGTACATTTCTGAAGCAGAACATGACATCTTCCCTTCAGAAACTGGGCCGAACAGCAGTTTTCCAACATGCAACATCCAAACAGCAGTTTTCATGACCCCAAAGACACCACGAAGATGACAACTGCCTTGCTAAGGGAAGGTGAACGTGATCTGACCTGAACCCTATTGAGCACCTATGGGGCATCCTCAAGCAGAAGGTGGAGAAGCACCATGTGTCTAACATCCAGCAGCTCCATGATGTCATTATAGAGGATCTGAAGAGCATCCCAGCAACAACCTGTGTAGCTCTGGTGAATTCCATGCCCAGAATGATTAAGGCAGTGCTAGATAACAATGGTGTTAACACAAAATATTGACACTTTGGACACAGTTTTGACAAGTTCACTTAGGATGTACTCACTTTTGTTGTCAGCTGTTTTGACAATAATGGCTGTATGTTGAGTTATTTTTAGGGGACAGTAAATATACACCGCTATACAAGCTGCACATTAACTACTCTAAAATATATCCAAGTTTCATTTCTATAGTATTGTCCCTTGAGAAGATATACTAAAATGATTGCTGAAATGTGAGGGGTGCACTCACTTTTGTGAGATACTGTATATACACAGGCGCTCAAAAAAATAGAATATCATGAAAAATTTTTTTATTAGAGCTTACAGCTCATGAAAGTCAAAAATCCAGCATCTCAAAATATTAGATTATTTCCTAAAATCAATCAAAAAATGGATTTGCAAAAAAGAAAAGTTCAAGTATGTTCATGTATGCACTCAATACTTGGTCGGCAGCACATACTACAGCAAATGACTTGCTCTTAGCGCAAATTACAGCATCAGTGAAGTGTGGCATGGAAGTGATCAGCCTGTGGCACTGCTGAGGCACTATTGAGCCTTCAGATCATCTGTATATTGTTGGATCAACTGTTTCTGTTTCTGTTGTTGGATCAACTGTTTGTTGGATCATCTTTCTCTTGAAAATATCCCACAGATTCTCAATGGGGTTCAGGTCAGGCATAGGTCAAAGAACAGTAATATCATGGTCAGCAAACCACTTGGAAGTGGTTTTTGCACTGTGGGCAGGTGCTAAAGTCCTGCTGGAAAAGGAAATCAGCATCTCCATAAAGCTTGGAGATGGAAGCATAAAGTGCTTCAAAATCTCCTGGTAGATGGCTGCACTGACTTTGCACTTGATAAAACACAGAAATTTCACACTGGACTTCAAGCAGCTTGGATTCTGTGCCTCTCCAGTGTTCCTCCAGACTCTGGGGCCATGATTTCAACACGAAATGCAAAATTTACTTTTATCTGAAAAGAGGACTTTGGACCACTGAGCAACAGTCCAGTTCTTTTTCTCCTTAGCCCAGGTAAGATGCTTCTGACGTTGTTTCTGTTTCAGAAGTGGCTTGGTAGCCCTTTTCCTGAAGATGTCTGAGCATGGTGACTCCTGATGCGCTAACTCCAGCTTCATTCTACTCCTTGTGAAGCTCTCCCAAGTGTTTGAATCGGCTTTACTTGACAGTATTCTCAAGCTCGCAGGCATCTCTGTTGCTTGTGCACCTTTGCCTACCCAATTTCTTCCTTCCAGTCAACTTTGCATTTAATATGCTTTGATACAACACTCTGTAAACAGCCACCCTATTCAGTGATGACCTTCTATGACTTACTCTCTTTGTGGAGGGTGTCAATGATTGTCTTCTGGACCATTGCCAAGTCAGCAGTCTTCCCCATTAGTGTGGTTTCAAAGAACAAGAGATACCCAGAATTTATACTGTAGGTATGGTCATTTAATGAAATTCAGATGTAAGTATTCTAATATTTTAAGATACTGGATTTTTTACTTTCATGAGTTGTATGCTGTAATCTAGTCTAAAACTTTTTTTTTTTTTTTACTTTACATGTAATGAATCTAGAATATATGAAAGTTTCATTTTTTTAAATAAGTTACAATAAAAAAAATTAACTTTTTAGAGATGGACCTGTATATATATATATATATATATATATATATATAGTTTGATGGAATAATAGAAAAACAATATTATTTTTCAATAAAAAATATTATTTTGGGGGGTTTTGAACTAGATGTTTGAAACCGTCATGCAAAAACTAATCCAAAATTCTGTCAAGAAACTGGTGTGGTCCGATAGGTTCTACCTCTACCTCAATCTGACATAATGACATCATTATTCATGCAGCTAACCGGTTTATTTTCGTGTCAGCAGCCAATGAGCTTGCTGTTCAGCATTCATATATTCGGCTAGTGCTTGCTGTAGCAGCTGCAGCGCGCTTCGGAAACCCTCCACCCCCCCAGCTACACCTGTATAGATCTGCTACGGGGTGATTCATGCATGTTTAGAAAACCGGAGTATTTCTTACATGCTAACAGCAGCATGTCTATGGATGTATTGACAGTATCAATTCTCGCAGCAGCAGCATAGCAGATCTGTTCCGTCAAACACATTAACATTGCCATGTACATTACCATGCTAGAAAACAAGAATTTATTTAACTTTTTTGGTTTTGTTTTTAAATCTTAACCTACTGAGTTGACAAGAACATGCCCATGTGATCCCAGTCTCCCCTATAAAATTGCCACAAAGTGCTGTTGGTTGCTCCCTGGGCATTGCTATACTGCTGCTAATTTGTTCTGGGTATTTTGTAAAATCTGTCTGGAGGACAAATTCCTCTGTAATGCTATTTGCTGAATTACAACGTAACACAGTTTCAGTTGTCTACAAACAAGCACAGATCAATGAACAGCAGTCAACTGCAGCAGTCTCTTCTAATTGCCGTTTTTCTTAAAAGCCGTTTTCCGTCTTCTTAAAAGCCTCTGACAGAGAAGAAAGGACATTAAGCTGTATCTAAAACACTCAATCTCTTATCTCTCCCTTCATCACCCGTCCTTTTCCATTTCTCTTTACGTCCAGCTACAGACTTCTCACCATCCAATCCTCCACACCCTTTCTTCAATCCTGTGACCCTGTATTAAACTGATTTCTCTCCCTCTCTGTCTCATTTACCGTGAAGTAGAACTGTTCCGTCTCCTGCTGGTTGGCTCGTCTCTTGGCCAGGCTGGGTTTGCTCATGAAAGATTCAGACACAGTGGACTTGACAGACTCCATTGAGTTACTGTGGTGGAAGCAGTCAGTCACATCAAAGTCCTCAATGGTCACCATGTCCTGGATGGTCTGTAGAGTGGCCTCCATCGTCTTCTTTACCTAGAGAAAGAGCATGTCCATTATAGTTCCTACATCTTTGTAATATTACAACATGCAAAGTACATGAGTGAAATGGAACATCAATTTCATTTGATGAAGATATTTCATTTCATACACACTGGTGCACTGCATTAAATAATTTTCTTGGTTGTTATTTCTGTCTTGTTTTCCATTAAAAGTATCTAAACATCCTTAAAAGATGATAAGGAGCAAAACTGCATGAGATATTCAAATTTGTTATGTCCTGAATTAAGTTTATTTTTCTTACCCCACAGGCTAATTGGTTTTTATATTATTCATGAGCATAAACCTCACAACATTTTATTAGAGTAATATTTAAAGCAAAGAAAAATGTTCTTAAAGATGTTTAAATATTTTTACTGAAAAACAAGTCAAAAACAGTGATTAAGTAAGTTTTTCTCAGTGTCAGAGAAACTGACGTTCTGTAAAGTTTTTGTTTTTAATACAACAAACGTCTGAGTAAAAGATGAAACACTAACACTAGCCCATTAACACTGCCTCCCTAGTCCAAACAATACCATTTAAAACACATTACAGTGACTTATGTGGACGCTCAGACAAATCAGTTTTTTTCACATTTTCTGTTTATGGATTTCAACATAAATGTTTAACGGTAATGATAAATAGAGATACACTCTTATTGGGTTAACTTTTTTTTTTATCAAATTAGCCAAAATACTTTATAAACAAACACTCAGGGGGGAAATGCTCTTGTAGTGGCAAGGTCATGGGTTCAGTTTAGACAAAAGTTTCTGCCAAATGTATAAATGTAAATAATTCAATTGAATGTAAAGATGACAGCAGATTCAAAAATGCTTTGATTTAATCCAATGCTTTGATATGAAAGTGCACATCAACAGAAAAAAGGAAACTGATGTGAAATGTGTATTTGATAGATAAACATAATTTGTTGTGCATGTTGTAATATAAACATAATTTGTTGTGCTTATTGCATTTGTTGGACCATGTGTATGTCACCTCTTCATTCTCTATTTTCAGTGTGGACAGGCGGGACTGTAGCTGCTGGCATCTCTGGATCAGCTCTCCCTGCACAGGTTGCTGGGCACACACATGTCCCACCTGAGGGAAAAAGAGAGAAAAAAAGAGAATTTGAGAACTTCAACAACAGAATGACAGAGAACTAAACCAAGACCACTTCCAGCAGTAATAAAGCTGTCCATATGCTCTAAAGAACAGAGTGACCCCAGCTAGCCTCTATCTGCGTCTCTTGCTTGCTCTCTCTCTTTTTTGCCCAAAACAGCTGGGGAACATCTGGCTCACTGTGGTCCACCCTCTCCCAGAGGGCTGAACACACGACGGGGCACATGTGCACTGGGGAAAACCAGCTGCTCTGTTCATCACACACTTACAAACATCCAGGACCCCTGATGCAAGGTTGACTAAGAACAAAAACATCAGCATAAAGTTCAATACAGCAGAAAACTATGGAAGCCTGTTTCTGCCACTAAATAATAAAAAAAAGGTTAAAAGTATTTTATCTCACAGTTCTCAGAACTGTGATATAAACTCGCAATTGTGAGTTATAAAGTTGGAATTCTATGATATACCTCACAATTGCAAGTTATAAAGCCAGAATTGCGATGTAAACACACATTTGTTATACAGCCAGAACTGCATGATATGAACTTACAATTATGAGTTATAAAGTTCAGTTTTTAGGGTAAAAAAGACTGATATGTTCTCAGAACTGAGAGTATATATCTTTCAATTCTGACTTAATAAAATAAAGTCACAATTGTGAGATATAAACTCGAATTAATTATAAACTAGAATTGTGAGTTTATATCACGCAAATGTAGTCCAATTAAAAATGCTATCTTTCAGGTTGAGCTGTAGTGTCTTTTTTTGTTAAAATGTTAAAAGACTTCCTCCTATTCCAGTTTAATATTAACACTATGTCTCTGTGATGCTATGAAAACATTGTTTTGTTTGAGAATTCAACACAACAATATCAGCTCAGCCAATCGTGTGAGTTTGACTATATAGACATTGGACTATAAGTTTGACTGACCTGACTGAATGTTCAGAAAACCTGTTTGCAAAAAAATCATTATTTTTTGTTTTGTTTGGCACAGGATTGGCATCTTACAAAACAAAACAAAATGAAACAAAGCAAAACACAAATAATACTACTACTACTACTACTACTATTGCTAACAATTTTACTACTACTAATAGATAAATAAATAGCATTAGGAATAAACAAAATTAACAAATAGAATTAAGAAACAGAATTAATAATATTTTTCTGAAAACTACAGTTTATTGGCCTTACTGTTTATAGGTGCTGTAACATTAACCTAAGGTGTTAACACAGAAAGAACATATCTCACCTTTAATTAATATATAAACCACGGGGCCTGTAAGGTTAGCAGTCAACTTGCCATATTAATAGTGAATAATATATAATATAATAACTGCACAGTCTAATGACAACATATATTAATACAGGGTTGAAGCAACTAAGGTCTCTCAGGCATGTCTGTCACTATGCAACAATCTGACTGAGAAATGCTTCATTCCTCTTGAGGTGTCTGGGTTTGTTTGGACATGCAATGAGACAGTCTTGCAAGAGTCACATGTAACAGCAGGACAAATTGTCTCAGAGAGACAATGCTGATCATTGTGTAACAGTACTGAATGGTATTTAGCAGAGCTGATTTCTTGATATCCTCAAGATGTTTGATATATTGGAGCAAAAGCACTTGGCATCAGTAAAGCCTCACTCTGTTGCCTAAGAATGTTTGTGTGCCATTTTTTACCCACATTGTGAGTCTACTGTTGCTATATTGCTTGAGGCATGAAAATAATTACCATCACTGCATATTCCATTCCTTCATTTCACCAGTGTCATGTCATAAGTAATAATATTCACACCAACTGACCATATCACCCATGTGAGACTGGAAATCGAAGCGCATTGGAGGGCAGAAGACGTTGTTGTAGGTCTCCATCAGCCTCTGCTTGTCCGCATTGGCCTCCAGGTTCTCTGCAGCGTTCTCAATAGTCTCCAGACCACCGTGCTTGGAAGTCTCCACATTAAACTCAGCCGAGAGGTAGGTACGCAGTGCACGGTTCAGGCTGGCATGGTAGCCCAGGTCACAGCACTGAGAAAGGGGGAAAAAAGGGGTATTTTGAGCTGTGAATAAAGATTTTGAGTTGAGAAAGCCAGTAAAATATAGAGTAAAACACAACATTTATGCAACTGGCAGAGACTTTCATGTACATGAACTTAAAAGTACACTCAAGTACATTTTTGTTGGTGCTAAAAAATAAGAACCCAAGTAACCCATTCTTGGCTATTAACCTGTACATGGTTACAATGTTACAGGTCTACATTCAAGGTCACACTTGAGTAAAGAAGTCTGATGAAGCAGCACACTGTCAGAGGGTATTACCGCATTGTGGGACACTGTACATGGGCATATTTAGGGCATTACACCTAAATGCCCTAGTAGAGCTGCACAGTATACTGGAAATGTAAAAAAAATGTTGCCAGTGCTCAATGACAGGAAGGATAAAAGTCTTGATGGGTTTACTGCATTTGACATTCTTGTAGTTTCATAAAATTAAGGTTGAACCACAGGTGTCACATGGAATTTTTTAACATTTGTCCTTATTACCTTTCAGGGCCTTAAATGTGGTAGTTGTGTTGCTGTCTATGCAGGGTCAGAAAGCTCTCGGATTTCATCAAAAATATCTTAATTTGTGTTCTGAAGATGAACGAAGGTCTTACGAGTTAGGAACAACACGACGGTGAGTAATTAATGACAGAATTTTCAGTTTTGGGTAAACTATCCCTTTAAACGGTTTAATTTTGCAATATTTCTGTAAAACAAATCAGATGGGCTGATTAACCAAAGTGATGTCATGTGCACATTCTCAGTGATGGAATTTAAAGGATTAGTTCACTTCCAGAACAAAATGTTACAGATAATTTAATCACTCCTTGTCATCCAAGATGTTCATGTCTTTCTTTCTTCAGTTGTAAAGAAATTATGTTTTTTGAGGAAATTATTTCAGGAATTTTGTCCACATAGTGGACTTCTAAGGTGCCTGCAAGTTTGAACTTCCAAAATGCAGTTTAAATTCAGCTTCAAAGGGCTCTACATGATCCCAGCTGAGGAAGAAGAGTCCTATCTAGCGAAACGATTGGTTATTTTCCAAAAATGTAAAATTTATACACTTTTTAATCACAAATGCTCACCTTGTCTAGCTCTGCAATGCGCCTACATACTCTGAACACTCCGGTTCAAGACAGTTAGGGTCACTTCAAAATCGTCCTACATCGATGTTTTACCTTTTTTTAGAAATGGCGTTTCACCGTATTTGCACGTTGACTTTGTAAACACTGGGTCGGTACTTATGCAGAGATGTAGGATGATTTTGAAGTTGGAGGAGAAAAGAGATGCTAGTTTTTCGACATACCCTAACTGTATTGAACCGGAGTACACAGAGTACGCATGTGCATTGCAGAGCTAGACAAGACCAGCATTTGAGGTTAAAAAGTATATAAAAAGTATCGAAATTTTTAGAAAATGACCAATCGTTTCGCTAGGTAAGACCCTTCTTCCTCAGCTGGGATCGTTTAAAGCCCTTGAAGCTGCATTTAAAATGCATTTTGGAAGTTTAAACTCACGGGAAGTCCACTATATGGACAAAATATTTTCCTCAAAAAACATAATTTCTTTACGACAGAAGAAAGAAAGAAATATCTTAGATGACAAGGGGGTGAGTAAATTATCTGTAAATTTTTGTTCTGGAAGTGAACTAATCATTTATTACTTAATAATTATATTTTTATGCAAAAATGAATGAGAAAACCATCATATGTCAGCTGATAACCCTTTTTAAATTACTGAATATGTGAAGTATTTTGAGAAACAGAAAACTTTTAAAAAGGAGCTCAAAATTGTAACATTAATTATGAATTATTTACATGCTGACAAGCAGAGTTTCATTTCATCAGCTGCCCTGAACTTGTTTGTTTGTTTACTGAATACGATTTAGCACTGATACTGAGACATCAGCACCTGGCACTGTAAGTTTTAAAAAACCAAAAAACTAAAACTATTAAAGGATTAGTTGACTCCAGAATTAAAATTTTATACATAAAATTAATAAATAATTTATTCCCCATGTCATCCAAGATGTTCAAGTATTTCTTTCTTCAGTCGAAAAGAAATTAAGGTTTTTGAGAAAAACATTCCAGGATTTTTCTCCATATAGTGGACTTTAATGGGAGCAAACGGGCTAAAGGTTCATTGTAGATGAGCATTTGTGGCAAAAAAATACACACATCATTTTTTTTTATTTTTTATATTTGGACCTTCAACCTCATCCTCTGATCCTCACTGAAGTCCACTATAGCAAAATCCTGGAATGTTTTCCTCAGAAACCTTAAATTTATTTTCGACTGAAGAAAGAAAGACATGAACATCTTTGATGACTTGGGGGTGAGTAAATTATCAGGGAATTTTAATTCTGGAGTGAACTAATCCGCTAAATTAAATTAAAACAACAAATAAAATTATTATGAATAATTGCAATTAACTGAATTAAAGCTGAAATTAAATAAAATATAAGTATTGAAATAAAAAGGTACTAAATATACTAAGAACTAAAAATACTGAAATGTATACATAAATAATCCTAGTAAAAATTACAAATGCAGTTAACAAAATTACTAAAAGCTCATTTAAAATATTAATAAAAACATTAATATTACATAGACAAACAAGTTATAGTTCAAACAAGTTGAGCTTAACTGCATTATAACATTATAACAAATATCAAGAGGTCTAATAAGGAAAATTTGTGATACACCTTGAAAACATTTCATGAACTGGCTCTCTGAAGTAATGAGATGAAGCTGGACTTACATCTATGAGGTCAGACAGATCATGGATGTAGTATTTGAAGACACAGCTGTTGGTGGCCTCCAGAGCCAGAAGATACTCATTCCTGGCCTTGATGGCTTTCAGCTTGTTCTCAGTGTATTTCGCTTGCCGCTGAGAATAAAAAAAGTAAAACCAGGAGGATGAGACAATGGATAAGAAAAGGACAGATTTTTCCACAGTTTGTAACAAACACAGACTGTCAAGTACCATTAGCAACAAAAGCATCATGTGCACAAACATTTCACAAATATGGTTCAAGTTGGATGTCAGTAACTTTAAACGTCAGTGTTTGCTACTGTCGCGCAAAAAAATCAAAGTCAAACATGAAGTCATAGTATTATGGTGAAAAACATGTATTTTAATATTTTTTAACTGTTTGGAACAACGTGAGGGTAGGAAAAGAATAACAGACCTCTTATTTTTGAGTGAACAAAACTTTAAAGCTAACATTAAAACGTGAGCTCATAATGGATGGCACCTTGTTTAGCTTCTTCTAGCCTGCCCTGAATAGGCTGCCACCACAAACTGCACTACATTTCCATCTGTAAATGCTGCTGGGGTGACCACAGGCTCTCTCTAGCAGGACACACATAGAGGAGCTGCTGTTGGTCTTGTGGAAACAGAGATGGCCCTGGAACAACCCAGCGATGATCCCATCAATCATTCCGTAAGCTGGTGGTACTAGACAGAGATGGTAACCAGAGGACTCCAGAAAAACAAAGACATGGATTGACTACAATATCTGGGCCAGACATGCTAATGCCTGACCCTTGACCCCATGTCATCTCATTACATCATCCAATGACATTCTACAACACAGTACACACAGTCATAGGGGAGACATTCATCTGCTGAATTAAACTGCCATTTAGTGTTTAGGATTACCATGTCAAATTGGAAATTTCTGGAATTTTACAGCCTGGAATCTCAAAAATACGAGGGTGTAAGATCAAGCCTTGTTTAAAACTAATGAGTTTATTTTGTGATGACGAACAGCTTGTACAGGTTGTACATTATGCTGTATTTTACATTGAAAATATTACAAAATTAACATGTAAATGAACACAGAAAGACCACTGTCACAGTTACTGATTTTATTTAATTATTACAATTATTATTTAATTATTATTTAATTTAATTTTATTGACATGAAAAGTCCACTGTTGGTCACCTATTTTATTTTCATTTTTATTTATTTTTTTGATTATGAAAAGACCATTGGTGTTTTATTTTATTTTATTTTATTTTTTGTAAAATTACATGAAATTAAATGAATAAACCTTTGCTAGTCACCTATTTTATTTTGTCACCCGTTTTATTTTATTTTCATTTTTGTGACTGCAGAATGCCATGACTAACCAATCAGAATCACGTATTCCGGAGAGTATATAGTACATAGTATTATTTAGGCATAATAAGCATGGATTACATCTCTGACACATGTTATAAATTGAATAAACCACTGTCAACAGGTCATTAAAGCTGTCCAGGATCAGGTTTAGGACCCTCAACACCATCTGGCAGTGACGGCATCCTCTGTATCTTTCATCAGCTCATTGCTCCCTATGCTCTCCCTCTTTTAGCCTCTGTCTCTCAACTCCCACTCTGTCACCTTTCCCATTTCCCTGCAATCTCCCTCCATCTGTTCATTCTTCTCCTGCCCACGTTCACCTTTCCTCCACATTCTCTGTTTAAACTGTCCAAGAAACTCTGATTTCTCTTTCCATGAACTCTTTTCTCACCCCATTTGAACCCTGTGATATTACTGCTCACCTTCTCCTTCATCTTCTCAATCTTCTTGACGGAGCTGCGGCGCACGTGTTTCTCCTCAATCTTGATGTTTGTGAGGGAGTCGGGCGAGCGTGGGGTCTGCCTGTCCTCATGTCGGACGCTGCGGCTCATCTGTTTCTCCTCTTGCTTCTCCGCCTCCTTCAGCTTGCTTTCGGCATTGATGCTGTCCATGTTGTACATGTGATAGGTCTTCATCACCTGTGCAGTAGAGAATAGGTTAAATGTGCGATTTTTGCATATGTGCTGTGGTGTTATTCTTCTTTTCTTTTTTTTTTTTTAAAAAGGATCCTTACAGGTGGTCACGCTCATTAAGGTAGCTTAAAAGGAACAATTACAGGCAAGAACTGGGCTGAAAGATGAAAAGACCTGAACTGATAACCTACTGTATCTGCCTCAAAAGTTATTCACAACACAACCTGTATAAACAGCTACAAGACCGAAATCATTCAGAACAAATGCTTTACACTTACAGTCAGGCATGCAGAACCTTTTTTAGCTCAATATGTTTGCACAGGCAGAGAGGCAACGGGACAATGACTTTTCATCACAAGCACTAAAACTCATGCAGAGTTGCTTTGCTGAAGAAAATTACATAATCTTGCCCAATTTATTGACGTTATTGCCAGTGATGGGAATAACGGCGTTATAAATAAACGGCGTTACTAACGGCGTTATTTTTTCAGTAACGAGTAATCAAACGAATTACTGTTTCCTACGTTACAACGCCGTTACGATAACTGCCAATAAAATACGGCGTTACTATCATTTATTATAATATTATTATAATTTTATTTTTCAGTTCATCTGAATGGATGCGCAGCGTACCTGTATTTGACGAGCTGTAAACTCTAGTGTGAAGGCACACGACTAGCCGTCACTTTGTCTCACACACCCAAAGAAAGATACAGAGCGACAGAGTCTTATACCATGCAGAACTGACGCGCTACGTGTAAACGATATTCTTTGTTGTATTTTCCTGTCAAAACAACGGAGCTCCTTTGGAATACTTCAGCTTTTAAGAACTGCTGGTTTCTCCGGTAGTAGGCGGAACTAATGTGCAAACAGCAATCTCATTGGCTGGCGCTCACCTATTATCGTCCCTGTTTTGATTACAGCAAATCAGTTCGAGCGAACGCAGACAGCGTGATTAATATTCATGAACCAGCAGCTCATTAAACCTTAGTGTGTTTAATATTGTTATTAATAGTAGAATTTGTGGTAGCAACAAGACGTTCATAGAAACACTAAATTACAAACAATATCACCACCAGTCCTAAGTTCAGTCAACATGACAAACATGCATTCATACATGGTTATTCTAATTACTAAAGTTCTAATGGCTAAAGTTGAATGCTAATTATAATTATAATATTATATCAGATATTTAATATTAGTCTGGTGAGTAAACTAAAAATGTAATTAATTTTTTTTTTTTTTTTTAAAAAGCAACACAATAGTTACTTTCCCTGGTAATTAGTTATTTTTGTAAAGATGTAACTCTGTTACTAACTCAGTTACTATTTGTGAGAAGTAACTAGTAACTATAACTAATTACTTTTCAAAGTAACATTCCCAACACTGCCCACAAGAACATTAAAATAGTGTAGATTAGTATACACTGTTCTATATTTATTTTATAGTTATATTAAATTAGATTTTTTTTTAAGTAACGCAATAGTTACTTTGCCTGGTAATTAGTTACTTTTATAATGATGTAACTCAGTTACTAACTCAGTTACTATCTGTGAGAAGTAACTAGTGACTATAACTAATTACTTTTTTAAAGGTACGTGCCCAACACTGGTTATTGCTTATTACTAGTACCCTGTCAGTTCAAACTACGGAGGAAGCAAATGCACAGCACAGATTTATTACTTTTATATGGACTGCAAACAATGCAGGAGTCATAGACTGTAAATGTATACTCTACCATACGCTGTAAAAATTAAAGGGATAGCTTGTTCATCTTTGCATTAATTATTTTGAATTAAGATATTTTTGAGGAAATCTGAGAGCTTTCTGACCCTGCATAGACAGTTAGGCTGTCACTAACGGTTATTTTAGTAATCAAGTAATTGTTAAATTTTTTAATCGAGAAATCGGATAATTACAATTAATTTTTTTGGTAATTAAAATAGACCTAGGTGAAACGCTACAACCACTGTAATTTATTGAATATGCAGACATCAAAACGCGTAAACACAGAGTGAGGGTTTGAGCTTTTATTTAGAAATTTCTTGTGTTTGCATAGTTTTATAAATTATTTATCTTACAAATCTGATGAAATGGTGCATGTTGCATTCCCAGATGAGCATTACAATAAACCCAAACTCACAGCAATATGCAGAGATGGAGTTAGAGACACTCCACACTAGGCATGTTGCGATAGTCAGTGTTACCGGTGTTTACCGGTGTTAAACCACAACACCAGTTTCACCCCCCTACGGTCGTTTTGATTTTTTTTATAGTAATAAAAATCATTCCGTTCAGTTTAATTAAGAGAACAGACACTACAATTAAAAACTGAATGTGGATGCTTAATGCAGTGCTGAACAACAGTCACATTAGAGATCCAAACAGCTGTCAGATTTTATTTATCATATGAGGAGAGTGAGTTGAGCTAACGAGTGAGGTGAGAAAGACAAGACGGTGGCGGCAGATTTACTTTCGAAATAAACTACAAAAGCGCCTGTTTTAAAAATATTTTGGATTTTGAAAGGCCTGTTGGCTTTTGACGTTTAGCTAAGGTGATTTTGGGAAGGGTTTTATTCTTATTTATTTGGTTCCACCGTGTTTGTTGATTTTCATTTTTTTTAAACTTTGTGTAAGTTATTTTTTATATTAGGTCTATAGCATGGTGTGTTTTATATAAATTAAACATTCTATGTTTAATATAAGTGAGTTTGTCGTACTGTTTTTTTTCCAGCCAACTGACGCTGAATTGCCGCTACTTCGAAAGTGAAAGTAAAATGCGCACAAGCATTTACAGGCTATTTAAAAGTGAAGAAAAGTGAGGAAAAGAGGGTAAACTCTTACAAACTACCCGTTATTTTTGTTTTCTTGGCACACAAAAAATATTTTTGTAGCTTCATAACATTAAGGTTGAGCCATTGATGTCACATGCACTATTTCCTTACTACCTTTCTGGGCCTTAAACATGATAGTTGCGTTGCTGTCTATGCAGCGTCAGAAAGCTCACAGATTTCATCAAAAATGTCTTAATTTGTGTTCCGAAAGGTGAATAAAGGTCTTACGGGTTTGGAATGACACGAGGGTAACCAGTCAATGACTGAATTTTCATTTTTAGGTGAACTATCCTTTTAAGTTTTCCTATAACTTCCAAAACTTAAAATGGCCATTTATGTAACTCAGATGCAAAAACATCTCATTCTGAACTGAATACATTAATATGTATTACTATTCCATAATATAAAATAGAAAACATTACAAATAGCAAGGAACACATAAAATTATACAACCCTTATAAAAAGCAATTACGTCTAAGTCCGATGAGAGACTATGGTGAAACTCTCATCGGTGACTGTTGCCAAGGAAGACACCACCAAGCTTAATAGTTAGTATTCAGCAGATGCTAAATTTGGGATTGGGATTGAAGGGAGGATCTCATTCCAAACTTCTGCTCCTTTGAGAGGAATGTCACAGAGTGACGCCATTCTTGTGCTTGCAATCAAATGCGCTGCCAAGACCAGAGAGATGATACCAAGCCATCACTCCCTGTCTGTGAGAGAGAGAAAGTTAATGGACTCCATTTCCCTCCATTTACACCGGCTTTCATGAGGGTGTCAGCCTCCATGAGGGGCATAATAAATTTAGTAAGCTCTTTGCAATGTCATCATTAATAGGAAACACTTACAGGAGGAATTTGGCAAACATGTAGGCGGGCCTCAATGGCCTTTTCTTGCTCTTGTAAAGTGCAAAGATGTGTCAGGCTCATTTCCAGTTCTTAAAGGAAAAGTTCACCAAAAATGTTTCACAGAAGAATGTCATACAGGTTCGACATGAGGGTGAGTAAATGATGATGATACGTGAAAAAGTATTTTAATTTTAGGTGAACTACTGAACTAGCCACTGTTGAGCTTCTGCAAAAGTATGCAGAAGATTGTTAAGAGGAAACTCGATTCGTCACGTTTTTCACCATTTTCGGCCCTGTGGGGTTCCTCTAAGATCCAAAAGGCTGAGATAATCATCATCAGCTTTTCCATTCATTCCTTCCTTTCTTCATATAAAGCACAGATGTCACTAAAAATGGTGCCAGGTTTATTTTCATCATCTTTAACTCTTTAATTAAAGGATTTGCTTACTTTTTATGGGGTATTGAAATGGGTTACAGTCATTTCCCAGGAGAACATGTGTGGATGTGTACGGGGGGGAATCTATTCAAACTAGGCCAATATCACGGGTCCTCCTCCTACCACATTTGAGCCCAGAACACCCCACCCTGAAAACCCCAAACTATTCCTTCCTCCCCCACAAAAACAAGGAATACAAAAATATGTGGCGAATTACAAAGGGCATTTCTAATTTCATTTTTTCTCCCAGTAAAAATAAAAGTCTGAAATCATTAGGATTATTTAAGCTACGCTGCTAATTAAAGGCATGTACGTGTGGAAGCCCCATGCAACACTGTGCTGTTAGCAGCACTGATGCACACCAGTATCATCCAGCAGGATAATAACAACATGACTTACATCCACTGAATCATCCCTGAATTTTCCGTGCACCATTGCTAATTTCGGCACTGCCAGGGAACTCTCTGGCCATGGGTCTCTGCGGTGGTACGGATACTGCAACGCTAAGTCTATAAAACAGTAATCGGACTGCTGTTGAGGGTTAAAACAGAGGTTAACTGCCATTAAAGGTTTTTTTTTTTCCATGTTAAAATGTAAACATTTTCGGAGTTCCGTATAAGGCACTTTCCAAAAATAGGGTACATGTTGGTATCCCACTTCTCTACTACTTTTATAAGTGTAAAAGGCACAAATCCTTTTGTAGTGACAATGATTAGATGTTACATAAATCATTACTATTACTATTTATTATTTATTTATTTATTTATTTATTTGTTCGTTTGTTCAGTTTTAATACATTTGTTCTATTTAATTTAAATTTTTATTTCTAGAAAATAACAAAAAATAAAATAAAATTTAGCTAGTCTTCCTGAGGTTGGCAAATCAACACTTTGTTTTAGTAATTATTAACTAAAACTATTAAAACAGTTTTTGTTAAGTTTTATTAACAGCTGAAGTAAAATAAAATATAAATATTAGATGGGGGGGACCCTTAAAAAAAAACAGAAATGTTGCCTTGGCTACTAAAATTACTGACACAAAATGAATTAAGCTTAACAGAAATACGTATTAAACAAAAGAAGCAATAATTACAAACGCATCTAACAAAACCACTAAAACTTAAACTGAAAATTCAAAACTAAAATCGTATACAAAATATTAATAAATACTACTAGTAATAGACAAATTAAACTAAAATAGCACTGCATTTAATGATGATCTATTGAAAAATAAAATATAAACATTAGATCGGGGGGAAAAATTTACAAAATTAAAAGATTATAAAAATAATTAATATTAGAATAACACTGCATTTAAAGATGATTTATTGAAAAATTCCTGTTTAAGAGTCCTGTATAAGGCCCTATTTTGTACCATGTTCATGAAAAGTGCCATGACCTCATTAGTGGAAATGTAGCTTGTTCACATTTTCCATTTAAAAAACGGTATATTCTGTGGCAAATAATTCGAAGAGAATTTTAAAAAAAGTGACTTAAGTTTGAGGAAGTCTATAAAACATACAGCTTAGTTGGAGTATCATAATATCTTCTGCAACTGCAGCGAGTAACGAATGAGTCTCTTACCATCCTGAGAGCATCATCACCATTTGGAGAGCTCTTATACTCCTCAGTGTTCCACTGTGCCACTGCAAAAGCAATAGATCTGCTTTTGAGTCTCAGGTAGGCTACAAGTAGTCAATCTGCGTGCCAGCTGGTTAAATTCATTGCTGGCTGGTGACTATAATTACTATCGTTCACTACTTGTTCATGTTTCCCTGTCTTACTGAGGAATTACAAGGACTGTCTGGAAAACTCTGTTTTGTTCACATACACACAAATCCATTTCAAGGCACATAAACATTAAGGAGAGATTAAACAGTTCCATCTAGGCCTCTTTAAAACTACAATTCAGACACACCCTGTAACACAACCACACACAGGGGGCACACAGTGACTAAAAGCTCTCAAAATATTTTCAACATGAAGAAAAAGTAACTATAGCCAATTCCACGCCTCAAAAATACTGATTGGACTACAACCACAAGAGACCAAAAAAGCCACTCGACCAAAGCAGAGACTCAATGCCTCATCGCTGCAGCAGGCCAATGCAGAGGAACTAGAGATATTGGCTGTGTTTGTATCTTACCGTGTACAATTCGTTCAGGACCTTCATCAAATCCTCCTGCAGCTGGAGTCCCACCTCTTTACTCTGTAAGAGAAAAGAAAAAACATTAGTATAAGACAAATGGAGGGAGATAATAGTGTAGATCAATGATTAACAGTAGTGCCCTGTTCTCTATTACAACCGACTATCATTTTTGGGCCGTGAGCCCTGAAGCTGTCACTGTTAGACCAATGAGACGCTTTTCTGCCCTCTCAGTAATGGAGGTCATCACCAGCTAACCTTAAACGCATCTAGTTCAATACAGTCCTGCCCAAATCATCACATTATACTGAAACATTGCACACTGGGCACATGGAAATTGGAGTTTTCAGCGTGAGGAATGAGGATCAATGGTCAGTCTTTTTCTAGTTGTACATTCTGTACAGTATGTACAGTATACATTCTGTACTTTGCAGCTTCAAAGGGCTCTACACGATCCCAGCTGAGGAATAAGGGTCTT
This sequence comes from Labeo rohita, assembly GCF_022985175.1. NCBI lineage: Eukaryota > Metazoa > Chordata > Actinopteri > Cypriniformes > Cyprinidae > Labeo > Labeo rohita. The sequence goes on along the minus strand of NC_066879.1, from coordinate 28,172,200 downwards.
ATCTAGTGAAATGATCTATCATTTTCTTAAAAAAAAAAAAAAAAAAAAAAAGGCACGCATTACGTAATCACGTTACGTAATCATGCATGATTAGTTCTAGTGTACTTCGGTTCAAAAAGGTAGGGTAGGGCGAAAAACTCCATCTCATTTTCTCCTTCAACTTCAAAATCATCCAACATCGTTGTTTTACCTTTTTTTGTAAAGAGTGTTTGTTTGTCTCTGTACGTGTGCTTTGTAAACACTGAGTCTGTACTTCCACCTACGCATGACTTTTCCAACATGACTTCGTAATGCGTAAGGTCGAGCTAGTGCAAGAGCCCTTTGAAGCTGTACTGAAACTGTAACTTAGCCCGTTCAGTAACTTCAACCTGTTGGTCACCACTGAAGTCGACTACATGGAGAAAAATCATGGAATTTTTTCCTCAAAAACCCTAATTTCCTTTTGACTTAAGAAAAAAAAGACATGAACATTTTGTATGACACCGGGGGTAAGTAAATTTTTATCCTGGAAGAGTAACCATAAAAAGTCACTAGCATCGCTACTTCAAGTTAGTTCCGCTTGTGCACTTGTCTAAAGCTTATACTTCTGTTAGAGCGGTTCAACAATGCTGAAGTGTACAGACAATGTAAAAACATGTTTCTGTTCAGTGTCAATCAGTTTACAATGATTGTCAAAAAGCATACAGCCTAACTAAAACTGGAAACCATTATAATACGTTATTTTGATAACACTTCCTCATAGAGACTGTGGAATAAAGAGGTCTGGTAAACTCTGTGTGAGATGGAAATTCTGGTTTGTCGTTTTGGTGGATGCTGTGTCTTGTAAGAGGAAGTTCTGGAACGAAGACACAGCATGACATGAAGATGAAGTGCTTGCGAATTCAAGTCCAAACTTCAATCGCTGTGGGCTCATAACTTGAGAGCCAGCCAAGAAGATGTCTAGCTTCACTGAGGGCTCTGACTAAGTCACTTCTTCCCTATTCCCCACATTGACATTTTTGTAGGTTTTCCTGTTTTTGAAGGTCTGAATGAGGCTTTTATGGCTGTTTTGGACAGATGTCAATCAGCTCCTAAGTTCTTGCGGATGAGAAGTGACAGAAGAGGAAATATGAGACCGAAAGGAGATGAAGTGTGTGCATGGGCATAAAAGACAGAAGGGAAGTTAAGGGTGAAAGAGTGAAATTGATAGTGTGTTCACAAACAGTCAATCTGTCAGTCTTCACAAACAGCGATTGTGCAGTCACACAGTTCCTGTTCCATTCTGGATGGAAAGACTGGAGTTCATTTTAACCCTTTGAAAGCTGAGATGGATGAGTAGGATGTGCGGAGGCGTCCTGTAGGAGATCCCCTTTGGGGAGCCATTCATAATGGACCTCTGATGGGTTTTATTTGGAGGCAATGGACTGAGTAATATGTGAGAATGCACGAGAACACCCAGATTCAGAGCAGAGGATGAACGGCCTGTCTGGAGATGCTCACCTCACCTCTCTAAACATACCAGAGAAATTTTGTCTAGCTGATTGAGCTCATAACTTGGCACTAAAATACAGCAAAAGAAGACAAAGTTAAAGACAAGAGTTGAAGACAAGTGAAACAATGCCAAGACAAGATGCCTTTCTATTGCGCTGTATTTGCTGGATGCAGCCAAAACTAATATATCAGTGTATATTCACAAACAAAAGAACTTTAGAAACTACAGATGTGAATGAATGAGAAGTGCCGTAAGCTAAATCACACCTGTTGCAAAAATCAGTGACTTCTTTAACAAAGCAGGACCATCTCAAATTGTTTTATCCAAAAGTATTGTTTAGTGTAAAACATGTTGAAGATTTACAGGTAGGCTGTTGATTCATTAAATGATAAGCTGTTTCCACTAAAAAGCTGTTTATTCAGCACAGTAAAGCCTCTCCACCTTTTACATCCCTCTGGTCTCCTCTCCCACGTACTGCCAGACTGGAAGCATTAGCATTAGCAGTTACACTTTTTTTGGCTAATGGTTGCAGGCTTGCCTTCTAGTAGTTTTGACTAGAAACTTCCATGCAGGTGCGTTGAGGTAAGGTGGAGCTAAACTCTGCAGGACACTGGCCCTCCAGGACTGAGTTTGGACACCCTTGCTATAATACATTTTATGTCTAATATTTCAAAAAAATTATGCACATCATTCTTTAAAATATTAAAATGTCACCAAAACATAAATATAAATGTAAATATAAATGTAAATAACACTGCTGTACAATATCGAAGTTTCATCCACTTGACTGAAGGTCAAACTACTATAATTACATTTTATTGTTTTAAGGTGTACAAGATGTCGTCAAAAATGCTCTTTATTGCATTAAGGCATAAAATTAAAGCAAATGATAAATCTGGTTTATTTTTGGCATGTAGTGGCCCTTAAGTAGGGCACATTTTGTGTAAAAGTTTAGAATAATTTACGATAGAATTAGAATAGGCTGAACCGATTCCCCATTGAGTGTCTCTGCATTATCCTGTCTTCTTGTGCATTTGTCTTACACGGACAGCCAGTCTTTTTGGGGGACTTAAATGAATTAGTGTCATTTTAAATCTGCAACATTCAAGAAATCACAGATTTGGAATGAACAACTTCTCTTGAAATGGCTGAAAGGGTCATCCCTTTGTCCTTCATCTGGACAAACTCCTATCGCAGAGTTTCAGACACCTTAGAACAGCTTGCCATCTTCCAATCTCAGTGAAAATTGAAGGAATGTTGCCAGTTAAATATGGTTTGTCAAACAATTAAGGTAATCAACAAAAGGTGCCAGATTACCACCAATAACTTAGAGGTATCTCTAAGTGTTTTTTAAAAAATATCTCATTTTATACTGTGCTTCAGAATACAATTAATTTCTGACTTATGCTTAAAAAAACTGCCTTTTTACACCTGTTAGGGTAACTTCAAATAGGACTAAGCAGTGACCTTGAAATTTAGGAAACTATAGGTTGATCTTTAATTTTGATCTCCACTGTAATACTAAAAAGTTTATATATTTCTCAGTGGAGACTGAAGAAAGAGGAAGGAAAAAAAAACTTTTGTTAATCTTTTCTTAATTTAATCACAAACACACATAATTAGCAACCATAATCTCATGAGGAAAACACATATAAGTGCTTATATATAAGTGCTTGTTCCAGGTTTTCATAAACCCAAAAATAACCACTCAAGCCATAAATGGCTGGTGCAACAACATAATTGGAAACAACCTCAGACTAGTGGATTTCTCCAGTGGAAAGGCCTAAAAATACCTCCAAACAAACATCCAAATACTTTATTCATGAGAATGTTGTCCCGTTGTATTTTCCTGTCATGTGTGAGTGTTAAACTGAAGGTGTGGAGATAGTTCAGAAGCATATGGTCTTCCCAGCTGACGTCTGTAAGCTCATTTGTGCTTACAGACCTGCTGGGAGAGACACGTGCAGTGGGGTCTGGCTCCCGTCTGCCTTACTGGTTGTCCTACTTCAGATCAGTTCAGCAAGGAACATTTGATGGATTTATTCAGCCTGCTCTTTCTATTCGGATTGTTGAGTCTAAGCTACTCCTTTCCACTTTTGGTTTCTCTCTCTTGCTCTGCCACTCACAGACACACATAACACTTCCCCTCTAAGCAGCATAACACTCCTGCGGTGAAATGGATCTTGAGGAGTGTGGTCGGAGCAGGCAGAGCTGCCTTCCTCCATCTGCTCGGAGACACACTCCAAAGACAACACACAAAGAGCCCAAAAAATGGGAGTAAACTATTGATTTTCCATGAAGGCCTCTATAAATCTATTGGGCAACAGGGGAGAGACACTGGGAAGGGAGGACATGGATTTATGAGCTTTAATGGCGAGATGCACTTGTTAAATGAAAAAGATCACACGTTTGTCGGTGAGCTTGGCAGGAGATTGGTTTTGGTTCTGCACAAATCTGTCAAAGAAGCATCACTTTGGGGTGTGTGTGAGCGGATTGGTTTACTGACACTCGATATCAGTGCCAGAAAATGACAAATTCCCCCCAAAAACAAGGGCATGTGGTTGAACTGATGAAAATCCTTCATCTTGATTCAAAGTGCTATGTAAAATAAATAGATAAATAAAACATTGCGCTTGAACTCAGTGATCGGAGCTACTTCAGCAGAGAAATGCTTAAGAAATAAGTCCATGACATGTATAATGTTTGTTGGTTACTGGAGTCCAAAGCACAGCCAATATTCCACAGTCTATTGTATTTTCCTAATAAAGAAAAATGACTTCAGTTTATTTTCATCATAGCTTGTGTTAGTGGCACTAAATGAGTCTCCAAAGAGTTTTTCCAAACAGGACAATGCACTGATATTACAATTCTGGCCAATACAGATCAACCAATAATAAATGTCATAATAAATCACTAATATTAAATGGCTGAAACTACACTCTTTTGTCTAAAAATAAAACACTAACAACTTAAATCAATTGTTTTAAATGCTGCAAGTGAATTTACACATCACAGCATTACAGTATGAAAAACTGACATTAATTTCGAGATTTGCTAAAGATTAGTGTTTTTAAAGATTATCTTTAAGTGAGAGTTAGATAATGACATTATCAGCATATTATACTATGGAGCTGTTGAACGCTTGAATCTTAAATAGGGTCCTACGATATCTGCAATGCGAAAAATGCAGCTGGAATCACGGAATCCAGTCATAAAAATGGAATTTACTGTATAACACTGAATATTGTGGAATTTGCCAAATTTTGAATGAATAAATCAGTAGGTCAGTACACCTAAATCAAAACACTATGGACTAGTGTCTGTGAATACTAAACTGCAAAAATACTTTAAATATCTATCCTGCATGTTCTGCGTGTATGTGTTTGAATGAATGAGAAAAATAAATACAGAACACAGTATTTATGAGAAAAAAAGAAAATAAAAAAGTAAAACATTTTTGCTGTTAAACTGTTTTATGATTTATAAAATTTAATTTAACCATGAACTGAATCCAGAAAAAAACAAATGGAAAAAAAAAAATGGAAACCAGTAAAATTAAATAATAATATTAATAATAATAATAATAATAATAAACGGAATTGGGGAAAAAATAAAACTGAATTTGGGGGAAAAAAATAAAATGGATTGTGGCCGTAGTTAAAGGGAATACTAGATATTAAGACTTGTATGGCTTAATATAGTGTAAATGATGCCTCTTACTGAAATATGTAGTAGAAAACCCATGAAAGATTTATGTTATTTAAAAAATCCACATCGTTGTATACATATTTTGGACAATGGAGGGCGCCATTATTTTGATTACGTAGAACGGTTGCACTCGGTGAGCTACTAGCGCTGAGCTAAGCTATTTCTACCACAACAAAACTGGGAAAATAAAATACTGATACTGTTCTACCCATTGTCTGGTCATGGTGTATGGCTGACACCTCCAGGCCATTTTCAATATCGCAGTTTTATAACTCTTCTCTGTATACGCGGTATTTATTTAGTTCGGCAACGAGCTACCTGGAGCAACAACTTCAGTTCAGCTCGCCAACGGTCATTGCCTTGAAGAAAGATATGCTTGTAAGTTATTGACTATTTTTAATAAATCTGTTAGTTTTATGTGCTATGTATAAACTGCTTTGTGTACATTGATAGTTGTCTAACTCTTCAGAGCTACATAGTTGCGAGGACAGCATAGATACGATGACCACAGCTAACGTTACTGAAAGAGCTTACAGGTGGCGATGGATAAAAGCATAGGCTTAAACTAATGCTGTACCATAGATTTCCCCCACAAAGACTCTAAATATTTTATATTAAATATTAATAAATCTAAATATTATTATCATGACGCCGCAGCCACTGAAGGAGTTTCTCAGCGTGGATTTTACTGGATATCCAGATGCGTTTAGACTTACATCCTGTAAGCTCTTTCAGTAGCTGTGGTCATTGTATCAGTATTTTATTTTCTGAGTTGTGTATTCCGAGTTGTGTTGCGGTAGAAATAGCTTAGCTCAGTACCAGTGCAATCGTTCTACGTAATCAAAACAGTGGTGCCCTCCATAGTCCAAAATATGTATAGAGCGTATGCATTGACGTCAATTTCCCGCCGGGACACGCCCCTTCAGCCGGACTGGGTGGCAAAAGAGCCTTCAGCGCGAATAGATTTAATAATAGAGGGTTTGCACCACTGATCTATATATAATGACTGGATCGCTCATTGCGTTCTAAATTGCCCTTAGGCAGTGAAGCCACCTTAAGTGTTCGATCCGCCATCTTACTATTCCCTACCGGCAGAGAGCACCATTGACTCACAGCTAATCCGCTGACCTAAAATCACCCGATTTTAAGCGTATCAGTCACACAGGACTAGTTTTTAGGCAATGTGTATGTAAATTATTTTTTACTTAAAATGTTATCTGCGATGTTTATCGTCTTTTCGAGCAGAATAAGCGATGTTTTCCAATCGTTCAGGTGGGTGTGTCAGCTGCGCACTTGCTGACAGTTAACTGATCCAACACAAAATATATTTCTTTAGGTAAGGAATTATGCAGGAAATATTAAACATGAACATATATCTGGTATTAGTATCTGAAGTTGATTCGAATATACAATAAATAACACAATACAAGCCTCTGTTACTATATTGCTCTATGCTGTATTGAAATTCAAATATTGGAAATAAAGCTTGATGTCTTTAAATCCGTACAATTATGTAATTAGTCAGCGTTATTTCTCCAAGTTATGATTGAGCAACTTCTACTTTAAACTCTTAAAGATCGCGCAAATTCTATTATATTAAGTGTCTTAAATTACATTATCTGACAACACTAACGTTAATTGATTTTGCTCAGTTTCTTCAATGAAAATAGTCTGAAACAAAGTCACAGCTGAGCTGCATCTCTATTCAAACACAGCTGTTCCGTTTATGAACGTGCGTTTTTAAACGAATCTGAGTCATTGAATCAATTAGCCATTCTAAAGAGAGTCACTTGCTTCATTCCTGAATGAATGATTCAGTGACAAAACCAGTGACTTACCGCCATCTGCTGACAGTTTTAGTTTCATTTTTAGAGTTTCATTTGATCTTTTTAGTTATTTAAATCATTTGATATTTCTATATTCAATATCCAGTGGTCAATGGATATTGATACAGCCAGGAATCGTGTTTCTATCACTTATATGTGAATTCTATTAGTTATATGTGTCTGATTTTGACGCCAGGGAAAATGAATAAAGCAAATTTGCCTGTGAACTCATTTTGTAAATACAAAATAGGTTGGTCTAAACCTATATCAATGTTATATATATCGTCCAGCTGAAAAACGTATATAGTTTGTCAGTGTTTATTTAAAAACATCCAGTTATGCAGAATTTAAGATGGTATATTTAGTTGATGACTTGTCAATACGATATACAATAATACAATACATAGGATATGATTTTACTGCACAATTCACAATATTACCATGAAATGATAACTGCAAATCCGCATTTCGCTGCCTGGAGACAATTTGTTACTTTGAATTGCAGCGATATTTTTGCTTACATGTCCATATCACTTTGCCACATGATTTAAGTTAAGGTCCTTACAGTTTACAGCAGAAACAAAAGGAACCAAAACCCACAACAACACTGACCAAATAAATAAATATAGTAAACAATAGGATAAAACGCCAAATTATTTCCATGTTTTGACCACAAAATTTGTACAGAAATTTTATTATGTTTTATTATGTACAAAAAGAACATACTCTCTTTCTCCCACTCCCTCTCCCTTACATACACACTCACGCATACAGTATGGACAGTTTTCAGTGCTGCTCTGGCGATTTTTCAGTAAAATAGTCTAACAAATTAAAAGCTACAGAACATTTCTCACTTGCGAGCTAATATGGCACTGTTATAAATAGTATGAAATAGATGAAGAGTTTCGCTATTAATAAAGATGTCAAGTTTTGCCAAACACTGTTAAGAAACAGACTCACAGGTAGAGATCAACCGATATATATCGATTTACAGATATTTTTCCATATATTTAAGCATTTTACCGATAAATGCCGGCATCTTGTGGGTGTTTTGAGAATTGTGCGTATGCACCGCGCCTGAGGGGAGACCGACAACAATGGCCTGCAAAGGTAAAGGATAGCCTACTTTCTTGCTTTGATGTAATCAGTAAACTTTATTTAATATAACAGCCATTAATGCTTACTTCAGATGTGATACATAAATGCCTGATTTGTAGCTAGTTTATGCAACTTGGCTCTAAGAAATAGAGACGTACTTACAGTCAGGTAAAATAATTCGTCAAGTCCTGTCCCAATAAACATAACTTTGCCTGAATTAAAAAATATACAGCCATGAATGAGCACATGTTGGAAATGAAAGCGCTGAATTGAATTCTCTCTCTTTTGTCTATATGCTCATCATTAGCCTCGTGAAGTCGGAGTCACGTATAGGCTTAAAGCGTCATAAGAAATAGAGACAAACTCACAGTCACGTAAGATAATCCGTCAAGTCCTGTCCCAATAACTTTCCCTGAACTGAATAATATACAGCCATGAATGAGCACCTGTTGGAACTGAAAGCGCTGAATTTAATTCTCTTGCTGTTGTATGCTCATTAGTCTCATTAAGTCGGAGTCACATATAGGCTTAAACGGCTATTAAACGGCTTATAAACTGTAGTTTTAAAAGTTGATATGACTCCTGTCCTTTATTTATTTTCTCCATTTGAAAACCTTTTACATTCTACATTTAGTTTGCTTATTAGTGTTGCAGCTGATGCGTTTTATAAATAAAATGTTTCACTGTTGTAATATGAAGATTAAATTTAACATGAAAGACTGCCAATTTTCAACACTTTTTAAGATGACTGAAAGGAGGAAAAACCAAAGTGAAGTATGGACTTACTTCACTCAGATTTACTTTATAATAGTAAATAAATATCGGTTCTGCATATCGGCCTCCGATACTAGGTCTAAAATGACGTCTAAAATGAAGGTGTTGATGGGATATGTAAGAAATTAGTCCTACATGCAAGAGCGTTTTAAGGACAAAAACCTGACTAATGTCTTAAAATACAACATCTGAACAATATTTGAGGTGTGGTAATAGTATTATAAACGGAATAACTGACTCCGGTCTGTTGAATTATTAGAAAAGTAATGCACACCCGATGTGTAACACCATGCATCACCACCTCGGGTGTGTATTATTTTCTAATAAATCAATGACTCATTGTCAGTTATCCTGTACTTAATTAATCTAGAGTGATCACAGGAAAAAGAAATAATAAATTACATTTTAAAATATATTCAAATAGAAAACACTAATTTTAAATTGTAATGTGTCACAACATTATTGCATTTTTCATAAATTAAATGCAGCTTGATATGTTTTATATTATATATTTAATATTTATTTTTTTAAAAATGCCAATATAAGATAACCAATATGATACCGTTATATTGCGTCTCTCCACTATTTGCTGCCACCTTAAAAATGCTTTACAATCTACTAATTTTTACTCAAGAAAATATGGTAAAATGTAAACATATCCCATTATAATAGAAGATAAAAGTAGGCAAATCAAATTGTGCTACATTTCTTATCAGGCACTGAATAATGGGAACAGGACTGATCCAAAATTTCACTGGCAAAAATTTCTCTTTCTCTACTTTGAAGGATGTTTTCCTTTATTGTGTGTCTGTGCTTATGGTTCAATAAAGTCGTAAACCTCCTCCGGACACGGCTCCCTTGACTGTATTTGCATTTAGAGTGCAGAATTTCTCCAGCATGTCGTAGCACTTTTAAGACAGGTGGGAGGTGTGTGGCACTGGGACATGGGGTAATCCCAATCGCACAGACTTCAGCGTTTTGCAGGAAGCCTCTAGAGACAGACTGGCCGGAAGCGTTCAATTAAAGGACTGTTATTCCTGCAGCACGGAGGGTCGGGTGAGCTAGGGTACAGGAGAGAGAGACAGAGAGAGTTGAGGAGAAAGCCTCATCTCTCTCTCTCATGGGAACTGAGGAACAGAGAGAGAGACAGCAGGAGAGAAAGAAGTGCTGATTGGGGTCTGTGAGACTTGCCACTAGATATACAGGGGGGGGAAATACAATTCCTTTATCCCTCTTGGTTTGGATTTTTTAGAAAAGTTTAGAAGACAAAGTTGCAATAAACCTTAAAGGGATAGTTCACCCCAAAAAGTAAAATTCTGTCATTAATTACTCATGCTCATGTCATTCCAAACCCGTAAGACATTCGTTCATCTTCAGAACTAGAGGTGCTCTGATCAGGATTTTTGAGGCCAATCACTGATCACTGATCACAGGAAGCTGTATCTGCCGATCCGATCACCAATACCGATCTTTTTAAAGCCTCCTATTAATCATGTAGAATTATTTATAGAGATACTACAATCAGGATTTTTAGACACTTATTCAGGGCCTGATGTGTTTTTTTTTTTGTTTTTTTTTTGAGAGGGGAGTTTTTTAATTTGAGGGGTGTAGGGGAGACTTATATATATATATATATATATATATATATACACATCGTTATTGAAAATACCTTTTCAGCATATTTACCGCAAACAATGCGCTGTCACTTTAATTCTGCGCGTGCAGCACAGACTCGGTGCGGAAACGATCTCTACACTGCTGCAGATACACTGCTCCTGGAACGCACTACTAGACCGCAACCATGTGCAGCTTGAACGCTTTAATCCGTTAGCATGAGAACGGAAAAAAATACGCACTGCGAACGGAAAAAAATACGCACTGCAAACGGAGGTATGTGAATGTGCGTTATGTGTTTAAGCTTCGAGTGTGCATGAGCGCCCAGCCTCCAGGAGAGCGCGCGACCGCTTAATGGTTAAACGCTGGAAAGAATTAAAAAGAAATGCAGTTTACAAACTTTAGCGATGATGCGACACTGATTCTGTTCTGCAAGTACCAATTCCTGTGTCAACTGTGCAGCTCGCTTATAGTCAGACGCGATGTGGTGATTGGAAGCCATTTACGCACTTTTGAGAGAGAAAGAGAGAGAGAGAGAGAGCGCGCGGTCATTCACTCGCGCTGTTTGTGAAAACACATAAGGTTTTCAAATTATTTTATAAGCCTCACCTTCAGCATTATAATTGTTTTACCCGCGTCGAAAAGTGCCTGAGACGGTGCCGCTGCATGTCATACCAAACCTCTCACACCAAACCTCTCACGGCAGGCGCGTCATCAGCTTTAGATCGGTTTATGAGATCCCCAAGGGATTATCGGCCGATAATGATCGGTAGCCGATCAATCGGAGCACCCCTATTTAGAACACAAGTTAAGATATTTTTACGATGATGTCACATTATTATGGACTATTTTATCAATGTCCTTACTACCTTGTTGCTGTCTATGCAGGGTCAGAAAACTTTTGGATTTCTTTAAAAATAGCATTTGCCTTCCCAAAGATGAATTAAGGTCTTATGGGTTTGGAACGACATGAAGGTGAGCAATTAATGACAGAATTTTCATTTTTGGGTAAACTACCCCTTTAAGTAGATACTCTGTGGAGGTTCCCTCATCCTTATTTATTCCCTCAATTAATAAAACTGGATTTGACCCTAAACAGACTAGGATTTCATACTGGATTCACCTGGATAACAAATGGGACTTGGAAATGTGATGATAAGAAAGCACCTCTTTCACAGCTCTGGAACTAGATAGTGAGCGACCTGAATTCTTGCCTGTCTAACCAGTCTAGACAAGCCAAGCGGAATGAGACACCAAAGGCTGGATGCTCTTTCGCATCTTGCAAATACGACAGGGCACAGATTTTTTGCTTGATTTAAGACTCTAATCATCTCACTATCAGCTTTAATGAGCATAAGAATATATAAGAACCCACAGAAGACATTTGTGAACCTAAGTGTTAACATGCAAATTTTTCTAGCCCTAATTAATATAAATACTGACCAATTAAATTATATATTACACATAAAATAATTTAATTCTAATAAAACTTTAGTGACCTATTGAACTGAAAAGCAGATCTATTGAACTGAAAAGCAAATAAAAAATGAGGCCTCAAGCTCAATGACCAATATAGAGGCTGTAATAGAGAAACTGGCTGGTATGTGAAGACAAATGTCACCTTTTTGAAGAGGCGTCCTGAGTCCTCGCTGATCTGGGCGAAGCGTGGGATGATGTTGTTGAGGTAGAGATCGCTGAGAGTGGCGTGGTCTCGACTCTCTCTCTTCACCTGAGCCAAGAGAAGATTCCAGCAGTTGACTGGAGACAAGACATTCTGCTCTTTCCTGCAGAGACGAGCAAAGAAAAAAAAAACATTTCTTATCAATTTATCATAAACGAGAGCACGGCAGAATCAGCTGAAAGAAGCTGTTTTTAAAAATACGTTATACTAGGTGGTTTATTTTATTTTGCAGTAGTTTCAAATATTTGTGCTCTCATTTAAACTTTAACCAAATGATTCAGTCAAATTAGATTTCAAATGTTTAAGATAAGAATACCATTTTTTAAAATAATTTATTAGTAAACACAGCGTTTCCCACTATTGAACCCTGTTTCTGCCACTGAATAAAAAATTAATTGTGACTTTTTATCTCAAATTTCTGACTTTATTTCCCGCAATTCTGAGTTTATCATGCAGTTCTGACTTTATAACTCACAATTACGAGTTTATATCATATAATTCTGAGAAAAAAAGGCAGAATTGTGAGTTTGTATCTCATAATTTTGACTTTATTTCTCTCAATTCTGAGTTTATATGATGCAATTCTGAGGAAAAAAGTCAGAACTGTGAGTCTGTTTTTCATAATTCTGACTATTTCTCACAATTGTCAAACAAGATTTTGTCAAACAATTCTGGCTTTATAACTCGCATTTACGAGTTTATATTAAACAATTCTGAGGAAAAAAGTCAGAATTGTGAGACAAAAAGTCGCAATAACCTTTTTTTTTTACTTTTTACTTTTAGTGATGGAAACGGGCTTCCATATCCCATACATTTTTAAAATAGAAAAAGATTTTTGTAAACATTTTAGAGTGATGATGCAAATTAAATTGAATCACTAATTTGATTTAAATCACTAAAATAGTTTGATGCATGGAAAAACGAATAGAAAAAAAAAAAATTGAACGATTTGCTTCTGTGGTTTAAAATAGATACACTTTAAAAATATCAATTAATATACAGACACAATCTTCAGGAAACTTAATGTATATTCACAGTATCACAGTATATTGTACACAATGTTGTTTAATTTTATTTCACCATCAAAATAATTTCAAATATCTTATAAATATTCATTATTTCTATACTGAACACACATACACACATACATATCAAGTTTTATGCAAATGAGTAATTGCTCAAATAAATCATATATGCAAAAAGTTGTCATCGGTCATTCAAACTGCTAACTGTTTTTAAAAGCTAATGACTTCAGATCTCTTTGTCGCTACAAATCACTGTGAACAGCCCACACACATCGTCATTACAGATAAATCAACTCAAAAAGCCCCACAGACTCCAGCTCTGATAGGGAATATGCCCAGGATGTTAAAGGTTACTCTAACACAAGCAGTACTGGTATGGTTAAGAAGGTTACACATGCGTATAGATCCATCTTGATGAACCTGTTGTGAAGTTGTGAAACCTCTATTTGAAGTTCACTCATGGACTACAGAGCAATAGATGTCACGCCAAAGAGGAATTCTGCTAAGCCTTGCGTTACTCCGGGCATATGCTGAAGGGATAGACCCAGTGGCCTGTGCATGCCAGAGGAGACAGCTGATGCTGAGGGTCCCGTAGAAGCCCATGACGTGGGGCCCGTTCCCTGCTGCTAAAATGCCTCTGACTGGGTGGGGCAGAACCTGAGGTTTCTTCAGAGCAGACAGTCTGAAATTTCCGCAGAGAGAGAATCAGGAAGGACTGCATCTAAAGAGCCTGCAGAAAGCATCTGGCAGTTAATGTTTTACAGACTGTCTATTTACAGAGGAACAGCTAACACATGACCTTGGTCCTGCTGTTAACTCCAGCACTGAGCATCTGTGAGAATTAAAATGATCAAACCCTTGTTCATCATATCTACCCAAACAACCAGCAACCCTATCCTTGTGACCTGCAAGGGCAAAAGTGCTGAGGTAAAATCCATTTCCTCTCTCATTTTAGAAACACAACAACTCATAAAATCATTTCTGCAGGGTGGATTAAACAGATATTAGGGCTGGGTAAAAAAAAATATAGATTTCACTATTTTAATTGATTCTCATTTTTATGAAACAATATTGATTCTGAAATCCCAAGAATCGATTAGTCTAGCCTGTTTTATGAAAGGGACATTGTAGCATGTCTTCCATTCAATAAATCGCAGTAAGTTTTAAAATTTGTTACTTCTGATATGAAACAAAGTCTCAGATTTCAAATTCTGTCCATTTTCTTACAGTATTCAAACAATAAATACTGTTTTGGTTGTGAAGTGTGAAGTGACAGATCGCTGTAGCACCTCAGTTCAAGAGAAGCGGACTGCGAGGCGTGCGTTAAACTGATCATGTCCGCTTTGATACCAGTTACACTGAAATAAACATGAATGAACGTCCAAAGGTATGTTAAAAGAAAGAGTACAACTTACTGAAATCGGTATTCTGTCTCATGTAATCACTCAATTAGTGTTTCAACCGTGCAAAATCATCAATATAACAGCTCTGTAAACAATATGTCAACGTTACATTTACCTCAGATAGAAACATATTCGGTCACCATAAACTTATTAGTCAGCTAGAAAAATGAACTCTAGAGAAGATAATTTTGATATTTTATAAAAATTATATATATATATATATATATATTCATTCATGATAACCTTTACTGTGCCTTTACTGTTCTTCAGTATTTAATTTAAAACCATACCAACTGAGAATATGCTGCATAAATCATACTACATACATAGCAGGACATCAGCATCATCTGAACCTGTTTTAGCATATTTAAAAGTGAAATGAAAAAAAACATATTCTGGGCTGAAACCAAGCACTGCTGATATCCTGAAGCAGTCTGAGTCTAATAAACCTCAAGTGATGTACACGTACAGATGCGTATTAACACCTGTCGAACACCAGTCCTGCATGTTGACGAGCACGTTGGATTAATCATATCATTCAACGAGGACCCTGTCTCTCTGTACAGGACATTCCCTCTGGCTTCGCCTGCCGACAAGACTTCAGACAGACACTCCTCCCAATGAGTTCAAAGAGAGGGGAAATCAGCCAGCGTTCAGAGCTCAGCGGGAGGCTCTGCAGAGGTACATCACAGCCTGTTCTCCTGCTCAACATCTGTCTGTGTTGTGGAAAGTACTGGACACATCTCACTTCATCCCATGTAACTCCTTTGATGATGGGATCAGAATAAAAAGACCAAATATACTGTCGTCATCAAACAGAATGCTATTTCTACAGATGATAAAGATAATTCGATTTTAATTATTTGACAGACTGCTGACGGAGCACAAGTGCTCAGATAAATGCTACACTGAAAAAAACCCCAAAAACAATTAGAAGATATTTTTGATAAAATCCAAAAGCTTTCTGACCTTGCATAGACATCAATGCAACTAACATGTTCAAGGCCCAGAAAGGTAGTAAGAACATTGACAAAATAGTTCAACCAAATTTATGAATTTTATTATATGAGATGAGAATACTTTTGTGCACAAAGAAAACAAAATTAGCGTTTTTATTAAAAAATCTCTTCTCTTCTGTGTCAGTATTCGAAGTGCGTTCATGAGTTGCATTGCTGTCTATGCAGGGTCAGAAAGGTCTCTAGGGTGTGTTCACATTTGTCATGTTTGGTTCAATGGTGCTTTGTTAGTGCGGTTCATTTGAGTAACTGTGTACGCTGTGTCCGAACCCTGGAGCACACCAAACAAGTGCACCGAGTAAAAGATGGGTCTCAGTCCGCTTCCAAATGAACTCTGGTGCGGTTTGAATTAAATATGAATGTAACAAGGACCAAATACTTCTAAACGAACTTCTAAACGATGCTACATGAACAGAAAACAGGAAGTATTGACAAGATGTGATGCTATACTACATGATTTCACAAAGGGAACAAGCAGTGTAACCGAAACAAAATTAACAGAGGGCAAGCGTGGAGCAACGAATAGGTAAAGTGCCTTTTATGAGCTCTTTGTGAGTTCGCAGGTGGTGAAAATAAAATCATATACACTAGGGATGCAACAATACAGTTAGTCCACGGTTCGATATGTACCTCGGTTTTTAACCACAGTTTTCGGTTCAGTTCAGTTCGGTTCTAATAGCTTGCCACATCAGTGTGTTTTTTTTTTTTTTTGCAACAAATTAACAACAAAAAACATCTTTACACTGAAAAAAAACATTATTATATTAGGTATTATTTTTTCTTTTTTTATGGAAAAATAGGATGGGTTTCAGTCATACTGAACACCAGAGGGCGCCCTCGTTCAGAAAATCCACATATGTGTCAAAGAAGTAGCACTGATTACTTTTGTTCCAGCCAGGAAATCTCTAATATGGATAAAGGAATCACTGTAACTGAATAAAAACAAGATATAACGTTAAACGTTTTGAATGATGAAATGTATGGACAATAAATACTCGTCTGCAATAATATATGGTTGATCTGTGTTCCTCAAGCCATCTCGTGTATTTTCATAATGATTAAGTACACTACCGTTCAAAAGTTTGGGGTCAGTAAGACTTGTAATAGTCTTTAAAGTAGTCTCTTATGCTCATCAAGGCTGCATTTATTTGATTAAAAATATAGAAAAAAAACAGTAATATTGCAAAATGTTTTTACAATATAAAATAATGTTTTTTATTTTAACATACTTTAAAATAGAATTTATTCCTGTGATGAAAAGCTGAATTTTTATCAGCTGTTACTCCAGTCTTAAGTGTCACATGATCCTTCAGAAATCATTCTAATATGCGGATTTATTATTAGAATGATCAATGTTGGGTAATATCAACAGTTGTGCTGCCAAATATTTTTTGGAACCTGTAATTTTTTTTTTTTCAGGATTCTTTCATGAATAACAAGTTTAAAAAGTACAGTGTTTATTCAAAATATAAATATTTTATAACAATGTAAATTATTTATTATTAACTTTTAATAAACTTTTAATTTATAACTTAATACATCCTTGGTGAATAAAAGTATTAATTTCTTAAAAAAAAACAAAAACAATAAAAATGTACTGACCCCAAACTTTTGAACGGTACTGTATATCTGTAAACCATTGCTAATCGACATACATAGTATATGTGTATAGAATTTATTGTCTGCCTCATTCTGTGATACGAAGCCACATCAGATCACACAAAGAATTTTAAACACTCAAATGATGCTATGAATTAAAAGCAAGTTATAATATTTTTTAGAACTTTTGTTTCTAGAACTCTTTTGTTGGACAACAGGTTTAGAAAGGTTTATCATTGCACGTCATTAGAAAGTAAGTTGCTCTGCGTGTGTTGCTTTTTCAAATATAAGCGGGGAAGCATTTCCTCATCTCAGTATGTGAAATCTTGGGCACACACAGCAAATTCCGAGAGAAATAAAACAACAAAATTATTTAAATGCAAAACCGAAAAAACGCAATTCACAAGTGTGTATTGAACCGTGGATGTCGTACCGAACGGTTTGATATTATATTGAGAATTGTGACATCTCCGATATACACACAACAATGAGCATACTCTTTGTCTGAATGGGTATGAGTGAATGGGTATTTTGATGTCATACACTCTTAGTGCCGCTTTAAGTCGGATGCACCTTTTCCTTTTGTTTGGAGGGTTCGGTGAGTTCCGTCATGAAATATACGTAAATCAACTCAACCAGTCAGGCTGTGAACATATCGCTATGTCTTCATTTTCAGTATCTTTTTAGGTCGCTGTTAAAAATGCCAGTGTTAACTCTAAGTGGACCAGACCAAATGTATCAATTTCCTTTTTGGTCCTCACCAAATGAACCAAACGAATGGAGCTACAAGTGTGAACACTTGTGTTTTGAAGATGAACGAAATTCTTAAGGGTTTGGAACGACATGAGAGTAATTAATGACAGAATTTTCATTTTTGAGTGAACTATCCCTTTATATTTTATTTAACATTTTAAACGTTTTCTACTTTTGTGTCACAAAACAAATGCTGCATTAAGTCCTCATCTTAGCAACATGTTAAGTTTAGAATCTATTGGATTACAACTGTGACCATATAATAGAGTTTTTATTTTGTGTAGGATGATCACTTAGAAAAAAGCTGAATACATAGGGAGCACTTTAATACGTGAGGTTAAGCTAGTGCAAGATGAGCATTTGTGGTTAAGTAGTATATAAATTTGTATTTTTCTTAGAAAATGACAGATCGTTTCGCTAGATAAGACCCTTATTACTGGGCTAGGATTGTGTAGAGCCATTTGGAGCTGCATTGAAACTGCAATTTGGACCTTCAACCCATTGATCCCCACTGAAGTCCACTATATGGAGAAAAATCCTGGAAAGTCTTCCTCAAAAACCTTAATTTAGTTTTGACTGAGGAAAGAAAGACATGAACATCTTGGATGATGTGGGGGTAGGTAAATAAGTCTAGCATATTTAAAACACTTGCACACCACTCTAACCAAGTTTCCCAGACACCCTTCTCCCCCATCTAAACAACCACGGTTAAAAAGTGTAGCAGAAATAATTGCATTTGGATGTTTGGAGGCTATGGCTGAGGTAAAATGTGGAATGAGATCTTGATGTTTGCTCTGCCAATGATCACACAACATGTTGGTATAAAGCAACACTTGGGAAATAGGGAAGAATGAAACTGGTTGGAGCATGCAGCAAAAAGTGAAGCAAAAATAAAGGTCTTGCACAACAACAGTTTAAAGAAGGCAAGCTCCTGATGGTAAACCACAGCTATGTGTGCCAAAAAATGGTGGGAACACCTCCATTAACTGACACATGGTGCAAGAGCATAACTACAAACAAAACAAATCTTTACATCTTCAAAAACCCCAAATGATGTGTAAAAAAATAAGAATACAAAATTGAAACTAGCAGTTTAAAGATTGTTAAATGATTGAAACTAACGTGAGGCATTGACAGGCCTGAGAAACATCCTCCCAAATGCACTAATTTACTTTTTCATATGCAAAGAAGCAAAACACATGCTTAACCACATAAGATGGAGTCCTAGGAGAAACTCAGTTCCTCTTGAGAAATGAACAAAGGGACGCTGATGAGATTAGCATGGCCCCTTGGCTGACGGAATGGGGTCTTAAATGGGCATTCAGATGAGGGAGCTCCGGGTCATTTCTGGAAGGCCATGAAAAGCGAAGGTCACATGAGCAGAGGAACTGCACAATTAACAGCAAGGTCATCGCAAGACAGAGCCGGCCTTTCACCAAAGGAACGCCTCGCAAAGCCAAGAAGGGCTAATTCCTAGGTGACATACACCAAGGACGTGACATGGTGGCATGTGAAGAATTTTAAGAGATGAAGAATATGAAGGAATGTTTTGACATGTGGTTGAATGGGAATTGAACAATGATATTACTACACAAAGCAAAAAAGCTGCTGAAAATTCAGCTTTGCTATCACAGGAATAAATAACATTTTAAAATATATTCAAATAGATAACAGTTATGTTAAAGGAGAAGTTCACTTTCAGAATGAAAATTTAATTAATTTACACACCCACATGTCATCCAAGATGTTCACGTCTGTCTTTCTTCAGTCGGAAAGAAATTTATTTATTTATTTTTTTTGAGGAAAACATTCCAAGATTTTTCTCTATATAGTGGACTTCCATGGTGGCCAATGGGTTGAAGGTCAAAATTACAGTTTCAGTGGAGCTCAAAGGGCTCTACACATCTCAGCTAAGGAATAAATGTTTTATCCAGCTAGGGCTGGGCAATAATTTGATAATGACAACATAATTTTCCTCGATAAAACGATATGAAGAGTTCGATAAATATTCAATACAATTTTTATGTGCCAAAAGCTGAACGAAACAGCGCGACTCATTTGAATCACGCCACACGGACCTTTTATCTGCTCAGACCAAAGTTTAAACTGCCACACTGCGCGAGCTCACTAGAGAAGATGCATTTTTTTTGGCTGCGTCCGAAAGCCTAGTCAGCTGACTTGCTGCCTCGCTGCCTTATCAGGCAATGATTTCAAATGCTGCGAAGGCAACTCCGGGAACAATTTTGTATATATATTTTGTATACAATATTATTTATTGTGCTTTTTACACTATTACGATTCATGAAGTTTATCATGGTCAAGATCTCATCTAAAGTAACAAGTCTGAGACAGGAAGTGAAGCAGAATTTGAATTCGGACGAGCCTTGATGCCTTCCTGCCTTGGAATTTTAGAGCTTTCGGCGCAGCCATTATCTTGATGGGGCGCGGACGCGCCTAGAAAAACCAAGTGCGTCGCTTCCATTATGAGCGCAGCTGCCGCGCGCCTACATTTAAAATAACTTGAGCGCAAAGACGCGATATGTGAACGCTCTGTCATGCGAGCACTAAACAGCGCTGTGAGATCCAGTATGAAAACTTGAATTCAGCGATGAACACAAATGACTCTTTGATTCAAAGTAGTTTAAAGCTGTGTGCAGTCAGAAGGCTTTTCAGTCTACATATCGCCATCATTTACCATACATTTACTGTAGTAAGACTTACTGCACCATGGTATTGTGGCAGCAATGTGGGATATTCACATTGAATTTTATTACAGAAGTAATGGTATATAATTATAGTATGTAGGCTGTGTATTTGTGAATAAGCTATAGCATGTGTGCATTTATACTGAATATTTTTGGACTACCGTTTTTCATACAAATAGGCTACCTATAAAACCATGTAGTTATATTTTTACCATGGTACTGAGGTACCCTTATTTGTGGTTTTAACTGTGTTTATAATGATTTAAAATGTATGCTTGCTACTATGGGAGACCAATGCTTAATTTAAAAAAAAAAAAAACTGGGTCAGAATAAATTTAACCATATAAAACTGAGGTTGCTACAGTTCCCTTTCGATACTACACTCGTCGTTAGACGCTACGGGAAAAAGTCCTTTTTTCTCCTTGACTGAAGCCTTTTTTAATAACGCAGTGAAACTGCACGGACATTGGATCGTGCAGAGAAACGAAACGAACCAATGACTCGGCAGCGGTGCTGCACAAGCCTATGGCGACGAAGCCCACCGAAGCCGCCAGAAAGGGCAGGGCCGTACGGCTATATAAGCGGCCGTTTCGCCATAGGATCCTCAGATTTCTTCTCCTTCAGCGACGGACTTCTAGATCTTCGCTCTTCGAGACTTCTAGATCTTCGCTCTTCGAGACAGAAGCCTTCGCTATAGAAGCCTCGCAGCGGATTGGGATCTTTCTGCTCGGCTAACTCGTCGCCTCTCTTTTGGCTTGACGCCAGCTGCATTCGCGATCTCTCTCCCCTGCCGCCATCCGGCGATTTAAAAGAGCTTATTTTAAAGAGCAATTTAACGGCTTTGTATAAAATGCCGCATGGTTTCTGTCGCTCGTGCAAGGCTTCCTTGCATGCTGCTGACGGTCACGGTGAGTGCGTTTCCTGCTTGGGGAAATCCCACGCAGAAGCCGCGCTCAACGAGACGGAATGTCCTCATTGCGAGGATATGAGTCTCGCCTCTCTGCGCTCGCGGATAGCGTTCTTTTCAGAACGTGACTCCGCCCCCCGCGCCGTCCCGTTTCCTTCTTCACAGGAGCCTGTGAAGAAAAAACAGCGGGGCAGAGGATCAAAGCGCTGTGAGCTGAGTGAGCTCACGTTGGCCCAGCCCCCGTGTGCCTCACCTTCTCCACAAAGAGAGGATTCTCCTGTCCTCTTTGCCCGCCCAGACCTGTGTCCCTCTGCAGCTGCGAGCGATCTGGTCTCCTTCGGCAGGAGCGAGGATGACATGCTGGACAGCATGTCACTGGCTGCTTCAGACGCGGAGGAGCTGTCGGGCTCTGTCAACGACCCCACCCCCCGCCGTCTGCTGACACCAGCGGTCCCAGGACTGGAACTGGCATGGACGCCGAACTTCTCCGTGTCCTGACCAGAACTGTGGATGAGCTGGATCTGGAGTGGTCTCCTCCTGAGGAGCCCTCACACAGCCTCCTGGATGAATGGTTCCTGCCGGGGCGCCGTCAGGCCCCTCGCCAACGGGCCTCCCCATTCTTTCCAGAGGTCCACGAGGAACTCACCAGGTCATGGTGCGCCCCCTACTCGGCACGCCTGCGTACTTCGTCTTCCTCCGCCCTCACGTCTGTCGACGGCGCCGAAGACAAAGGTTATGAAAAGCTGCCTCCCTTGGATGAATCAGTGGCCGCCCATCTCTGCCCACCCACTGCCATTTGGTGGAAGGCTAAAGCTTCACACCCGTCCAAGCCGTGCAGGACGACTTCGCTGGACGTGCCTATACGTCGGCTGGACAGGCTGCCTCAGCGCTACACTCCATGGCGGTCCTACAAGTATTCCAGGCCAAACTCCTCACTAAAACGGACAAGTCTGGCCTGGACACCGCCACTGTGACGGAGTTGCGAAGCGCAACGGATCTGGCGCTTAGCGCTACTAAGGCCACAGCCCAGGCAATAGGCAGGTCCATGGCCAGTTTGGTCGTGCTTGAGCACCACCTATGGTTCACACTGACGGAGATCAAGGATGCGGATAAGGTCCCCTTCCTTGATGCCCCGGTCTCCCCCACGGGCCTGTTCGGACCTGCTGTCGAAGGTTTCGCCGAGCGTTTCTCTGCAGCTCAGAAGACGTCCCAAGCTACGCGACACTTCCTGCCGAAACGCTCCAGCTCCGCAGCTGCTTACGGCCGCCCCAAGTCCTGAGCCTAGACAGCGCTCCCGCTCGGCCAGGCGCTACCCCTTCCCGAAGCGTCAGGGACCCCGGCCCAAGCTGGTGCTGGATCCGGCGCCTCCGCCATCGTCCTGATCTAAGGGACAGGAAGAGGAGGGGGTGAAGTCTCGCGGTTGCCGGACCAACCTCCAAAAGGTCTCTGTTATGCCTCCAAGCACCCCGCTTGGTTCTGGGTGCCGAGGGCGAAGTGTTTTGTGTAAAACCTGTTGTGAACACTGGGCCCGTTCAACTTGCGCCCACACAATCAGTCGCTGTTATAGCGAACAAAATAAAACAAACATTTTCAAAAACAGAGCAATCTTCCTCTTTCACCTGTAAAGGGTGTCTTGCCTCGTCACAACGGCCAGCCACTCGAACCAATCCTACCCCGGCCACTCGGGCAGAGGCCTGGCAGGCCATCCCCGGAGTGTCAGAATGGGTCATGGGGATAATAAAACGAGGTTATTCACTCCAATTCGCTCGAAGACCCCCGCGCTTCAGCGCCGTGGTCCCCACCTTAGTGGTAAGCAAGGACACACACGTCCTACGCTCCGAGGTGATGAATTTGCTGGAAAAGGGCGCTGTGGAAGTAGTTCATCCAGCCCAGAGCGAGTCAGGATTCTACAGTCGTTACTTCCTCGTCCCCAAGAAGGATGGAGGCCTTCGGCCCATCCTCGATCTGAGACACTTGAATCGGGCCCTCATGAAACGGCCGTTGAAGATGATCACATTGAGGCAGATCCTCTCGCACATACGCCCAGGGGACTGGTTCTTTTCTCTGGATCTGAAGGATGCTTACTTTCACATCCAAATAGCCCCCCCATCACAGACGATTCTTGAGATTCGCCTTCGAGGGAGTGGCTTATCAATACACGGTCCTGCCCTTCGGCTTGTCCCTGGCTCCCTGTACATTTACAAAGGGGACAAAGGGGAATCCGCATCCTCAATTACCTCGATGACTGGCTTGTTCTAGCCCAATCAGAGGCAGAGCTGTTATCCCACAGATCACTTCTTCTCAGCCATTTGGAATGCCTGGGACTCAAGGTCAATTTGGCCAAGAGCGCACTGCATCCCAGCCGACGAATCTCGTTTCTGGGAGCAGTTTTCGACTCGACCCAGATGAAGGCAATAGTCAAGCCAGATCGAGCTCTGGCAATACAGCGGCTCGCGGCATCATTCAAAATTGGTGCCTCTCACCCCCTCAAAATGTTTCAAAAGATGCTAGGCCTTATGGCCTCAGCATCCCCAGTGCTAAAGTTAGGCCTGCTTCGTATGCGGCCCCTTCAGTATTGGCTGAAACCATGGGTTCCATCTCATGCGTGGCGTCACGGACGTTTGCGTACCAGGGTGGACCAGGCCTGTGCAGAAGCCCTGTTTCCCTGGAAGAACTCGCAATGGATGGAGAGAGGCGTGCCCCTGGGTATGGTCTGCAGGAGGAAGGTGGTCACGACAGACGCTTCCAACACAGGTTGGGGAGCTCTGTGCGATGGCTAACCAGCTTTCGGCCTTTGGACGAAAGCAGAAGCAGGGATTCACATCAACTGCCGGGAGATGCTGGCAGTGTGTCAAGCCCTTCACTTCTTCTTGCCAGATCTGAAGGGACACCATGTGCTGGTCCGCTCGGACAGCATGACGGTGGTGTCCTATATAAATCGCCAGGGGGGACTTTCCTCCAAGCGCCTCTTCACTCTAGTGAAGGACCTTCTGGAGTGGGCTCAGCTCAACCTGTGTTCACTGAGGGCAACGCACGTACCAGGCAGACTAACCAGGGTGCAGATATGTTATCACGAAGCAACGTCCCCTCTGGGGAGTGGACGCTTCATCCGCAGGCGGTCCAGAAGATCTGGGAGGTCTTTGGCAAGGCGGAGGTCGACCTCTTCGCCTCAGAAGACAACTCTCACTGCCCAATGTACTATTCAAAGGACAGGGATGCGTTGGCCCACAATTGGCCCAACCTCCTCCTTTATGCTTTTCCCCCCGACATCCTTGATTCCTCAAGTACTCAAGCGAGTCAGGGAACAGAAACACAAACTCCTTCTGGTGGCCCCTCTCTGGAGAAACCAGCATTGGTTCTCAGAGCTGTGCCAGCTGCTCGTAGCAGCCCCCTGGCCCATTCCCCTGAGACAAGACCTCCTCTCTCAGGCGAACGGGACAATATGGCACCCCCAGCCCAAGCTGTGGGCCCTGCACCTCTGGTGTCTGGACGGGAGTCTATGAATCTCTCAGAGAGTGTTCTGAACACTATCTCTCAAGCTAGAGCTCCGTCTACAAGACGCCTCTTAAGTGGTCTGTCTTTTCCACCTGGTGCTCAACCTGCGGCGAAGACCCAGACTCCTGTGACATATCGGTGATATTGTCTTTTCTGCAAGAGCTGTTGGATAAGGGATGCTCCCCTTCCACGCTTAAGGTCTATGTGGCTGCTATAACGGCTTCTCATGCCCCGATAGCAGGCCAGCCAGTAGGCAGGAACAACTTGGTTGTTCGATTCTTGAAGGGATCCAGGAGGTTGAACCCTCCTCGTCCCCTCACTATCCCTACTTGGGACTCTCAACGGTCTTGAGGGCACTGAAGGGCCCTCCTTTCGAACCGTTACCGGGTTCAGATCTATGATCCCTGACGTTTAAAGCTGCTCTGCTGCTGGCTTTAGCATCAGTCAAGCGTATGGGAGATTTGCAGGCACTCTCTATGAGCCCCTCCTGTCTTGAGTTCGGACCAGGTGACTCTAAAGTCATCCTGAAACCGAGACATGGATATGTACCTAAAGTGCCCTCTACTCCCTTTCGGGCACAGGTGATTACGCTTTCTGCACTCCCTTCCTCAGAGGAGGATCAGGAGTTGAATTTACTCTGCCCGGTCAGGGCATTAAGGATGTACATTGAGCGGTCCGCCTCCTGCAGTCGGAACAGCTCTTTGTTTGCTTCGGTGGCCGCAATAAAGGACATCCGGTCACGAAGCAAAGACTTTCTAGATGGATAGTTGACACTATTACGCTAGCTTACTCCTCTTTGGGTCTGCAATGTCCCATCGGAGTATGTGCCCACGCGACCAAAGGCATGGCCTCCTCTTGGGCGTGGTCTAGCGGTGTATCCATTGCAGAAATTTGTGCGGCGGCCGGCTGGGCCACGCCGTCCACCTTCACTAGGTTCTACAACCTGGACATCTTCGCCTTACAGGCGAGGGTCCTTTCTGCATAATGGAGCTAGTCCTGTGCATGAGTGAGTTACATGTCGGACTAAGCAATGAGAGCGACTTCAGGCTGCGCCTGCAGGCTGAATTGATTTCACTGTACTCTAGGCCCCAAGGGGTGCCTGGGCAGAAGTCTATTAGTCGTTCCTCTACCATGGCACGGCGTGTATGGAACGGTTCCCATAGCGTCTAACGACGCAGTACAAGTGTAGTATCGAAAGGGAACGTACTCGGTTACTGTCGTAACCTTGGTTCCCTGAGATACGGGAACGAGTACTGCGTTACTGGCCGTGCCATGTCGCTGCACGACTTAGTCGTCACTTCAGTCGAAGTAACCTGAGGATCCTATGGCGAAACGGCCGCTTATATAGCCATACGGCCCCGCCCTTTCTGGCGGGCTTCGGCGGGCTTCGTCGCTTCGTTTCTCTGCACGATCCAATGTCCGTGCAGTTTCACTGCGTTATTGAAAAAAGGCTTCAGTCAAGGAGAAAAAAGGACTTTTTCCCATAGCGTCTAACGATGCAGTACTCGTTCCCGTATCTCAGGGAACCGAGGTTACGACAGTAACCGAGTACATTTTTTACAGATGTTACTGATTGATAATTAGCAAAAAATTATAGACCGATACGATTTACATTACTATTAAATGTGCATTTCTATGAGACAAAAAAGTTAAATTATTATTATTATTATTATCATCATCATTATCAGACAACCCAAACCTGTTGATTGGAAACTATATAACTCATTAGAACATGCAGAAAATATTTTTTCTATTTAGACTGGTTTCTACAACTTTCACAACTTTCTTTACGCATTACATAATCATGTTGGAAAGGTCATGCATGGTTAGTTCCTTGTCTGTGTACTGTATACTGTGTACTAAGACCCTTATTCCTCGGGTGGGATCGTGTAGAGCCCTTTGAAGCTGCACTGAAACTGCAATTTGGACCTTCAACCCGTTGATCCCCATCGACTGAAGAAAAAAAACATGAACATCTTGGGTGACGTGGGAGTGAGTAAATTATCAGGAAATTTTCTTTCTGTAAATGAACTTCTCATTTAAATTGTTATAATACTTCACACTTTTACAGTTTTTACTGTATGTTTAATCGAATCATGCATAGAGGGATTAACCTAGCAATATGCTAACATCAGAGTCTGCTGTAAACAGTGAAGAGTGACCGTGACTCAGTTTCATTTGGAAGGTACATGAGAAAGTGTTGAGGGGAATTTTTCACTCTGGTGAGAAGTGTTTTACAAGGCCTCAGTTTCTGTCCAGACATGATGCTGGGAAAACATCAGTCAAGCTAGTCAGAATAGAGAGGAAATGAAACTTGCCTTGCCTGCTTTCCCTTACCGTCACTCACTTATGAAGTACAGGCAAACACAGACAGACCAGACAGACTCACTTCCTCCAGTCAAACTAACCACCAAACTTCTCCCGGGAGGCATCGTGACACTGGATACTGTGAACAGGCAACATTACGACACTTGTATATGAAAGTTTAAAGTAGTGATCGACTGATATCGATTTTTTTATAACCGATACCGATTATTTGCATAATTATGTGCCTGAAAACCAATATGCAGAACTGATATTTATTTACTGTTATAAAGTAAATCAGTGACTGAGTGAAGTAAGTCCATACTTCACTTTGTTTTTTCCTCCTTCAGTCATCTTAAAAAGTGTTGAAAATTAGCAATCTTTCATGTTAAATTTAATCTTCATATTACAACAATAAAACATTTTATTTATAAAACGCATCAGTTGCAACACTAATAAGCTAAATAAATGTAGAATGTTTTCAAATTGAGAAAAAAAAATAAAGGACAGGAGTCATATCAACTTTGTTTTAAACTACAGTTTATAAGCTGTTGAATAGGCTACAGAGTGAAGAATTCACAGAATAATGTTATTTCACTGAATAATATTCTCTGAAATATTGGAATATAACAAACAAAACATTGTATTTTGTTGTATTTCTCAACTGGTATCAAAATTACTAATACTGTTTTCGTTGTTCTATTCTGAAATACCTGCTGACAGTGCGGTTTATCTATGCATTTACATAGAAGTATACTCGAACTGTGATCGCTGGCGAAGATGATGAATGATTTTCAAAGAGTTCAACGTCAACCCGGTGAGTGAACGGCAAAATGAAAGCGACTTCACGAGACAAATGATGACCATAGACAACAGAGAGAGAATTAAATTTAGTGCTCTTATTTTCAACATGCGCTCATTCATGGCTGTATTATTTAATTCATGCAAAGTTACGTTTTTTGGGACAGGACTTGATGGATTATTTTACGACACTGTGAGTTCGAGCTATTTCTTATGATGGTTTAAGCCTATACGTGACTCCGATTTCATGAGACTAATGAGCATACAACAGCGAAAAAATTAAATTCAGCGCTTTCATTTCCAACACGTGCTCATTCATTGCTGTATATTCAATTCAGGCAATTTATTGGGACAGGACTTGATGGACTAGCTTATGTGACTGTGAGTTCGTCTCTATTTCTTCTGACGGTTTAAGCCTATACATGACTCCGAATTCACGAGGCTAATGATGAGCATATAGACAAAAGATAGAGAATTCAGTTCAGTGCTTTCATTTCCAACATGTGCTCATTCATGGCTGTATATTTTTTAATTCAGGCAAAGTTACGTTTATTGGCACAGGACTTGACTAATTATTTTACGTGACTGTAAGTTTGTTTCTATTTCTTAGAGCCAAGCTGCATAAACTAGCTACATATCAGGCATTTATGTATCACATCTAATATGAGCATTAATGGCTGTTATATTAAATAAAGTTTACTAATTACAGCAAAGCAAGAAAGTAGGCTATGCTTTACCTTTGCACGCCGTAGTTGTCGGGTCTCCCCTCAGGCACGCTGCATGCGCGAAATTCTCACACCCACAAGATGGCGGCGTTTATCGGTGAACCGATATTACAAAACCGATAACCAATTATGGTAAAATGCTTAAATATCGGGAAAAAAAAATTGGTAAATCGATGTATCGGTCGATCTCTAGTTTAAAGTAGGCAAAGGGTTGTTCAACCTTAATTTTATGAAGCTACAAGAGTTTTCTTTGCACACAAAAAGTATTGCCATAGCTTCATAACATTACGGTTGAACCACTGATGTCACATGGACTATTTTAACAATGTCCTTACTACCTTTCTGGGCCTTGAACATGGTAGTTGCATCGTTGTCTATGCAAGGTCAGAAAGCTCTCAGGTGTTTTGGATCAGGTTGGAGCTAAACTCTGCAGGAAGGTGGCTCTCTGTGAGAGCCATGTCCATGGACTAAGAGATTAAGAGATTGGACTAAGTAACTCAAGACATTAGGAAGTGAGGTAGCACCATATGACAACATTTTAAAACACCTAAAATGACGAAACCACTATTGTCCATAGCCTTCTTCTCTCAACCACTTGGGGAGTTGAGAAGTAGTTTGTAGTGTAATCTTGGCTCAGCAGAGCAGACCATTAAGCATGTGACACATCACCGCTCCTCTGTGGCACCAGTGTTACCACCACCCTTCTTATTTGTCATGAGTCCAGACGTTGTGGTGAGTTTCAGTTGCTTCTTTGTATCAACTCATTCCATTTGTAGAAAATCAGGCATGCTAGAAATTAGGTCAGTACCACGGCGTGTTATCATTCCAGACCGCGTGTTTCTTAACCATGCTGTCCTTTCAGTGCCGGGTGACTCGTCATCGGGCCTCCCGCTGGCTTGCTGAACAAATGACGCACACTGTCATACCACACATAGAGGAGCCTTTTGACCCTTGACTGGTAGAACGGAAGGCATTGAGCTGAACTCTAGTATTTCAGGGATCTCCAAAAGATCCCCATAGATGCCCCTCAGTTTGTAGGTCGGTGCCTAATCGACAGCTACGTTCCTCTGAGGAGCGGGGCCAGAAAATACCTCACATTCCTTCGTGGCATCAACGTCCCAGATGTTGCCTTTTGCCTGTTAAACGTGCAGATGTTGGAGCTGGATTCCAGGGGCTCATGGGACCCACGGAGGGCAGGGTTTGGTATTTAGACTGGACGAGATTATGAGCCGATTAGAAAAATTGATCTCAGCAGGGGTCACTGTATCAGGGCAGACGTGAGTAGGGGTTACTGCAGACTTGGTGTTGTGAGGGGGTGTTCAGAGAAAGAGATGGTGCAATATGGGCCTAATGTTGAAGAAAAAAAATAGAGCTACGAGGATATCAGGAAACAAGCAGAAGTAATGACATTAAAATGAAGAAATGAATTTTGAGAGAGGAAATGCAAGCAAAAGAGAGCAAGAAGTCTTCTTAATGCTTAAGATTAGAAAAATATACCATATCATAAAATATGATGCATCTTCTTCTCATATTAGTTTTCACCTATCCATTAATCCATCCATCCATCCATTATTAGTTCATTTTTGCAAATTAATATTATCCAGTAATAATAATAACTTATTATTATTAATATTGTTAATTTCATTTATTGTTATTGATTATAATTAATTATACCTGTTTGCTTATTATTTAGTCATTTCTATATTTTTTCAAGATCATTTTTCCATTAAAAAATTGTTTATTTTTTTTAATACATTTAGACGATGGTTCAAATACAAAATAATTACAATTATAAATCTGTATTAATTAATATTAATATTAATATTAATAAGCTAATACTTGTACTATTACCATCCATTATTATTTGTTCATTTTGATAAATTTGCTTAATTAAAATGAAGATAACAGTTAAAACAAAAAAAGTATAAAAGTATAAATGTATTATCCAATAATAAACATCATGATTTTTTTTTCATAATTCATTATTCATATTAATATGGTTCATTTTAATTATTGTTATTGATAATTAATTATAACTGTTTGCTTATTATTTAATTATTTCTATTTTTCATAGTAATAATAATAATTATTATTATTAATGTTGTTAATTATTACGGCTTGCTTATTATTTAATTATTTATATATTTTTTCACAATCATTTTCCAAATATATATTGTTTTCCTCGATAAATTTAGATAATGCTTTAAACTAAATAATTACAATTATAAATGTGCATACATACATATATATATATACATATATACACACATATATACATATATATATATTATTGATTGATATTAATACATTCATATTTGTACTTATTTCATTAGTTCAGCATTTTCTGAATCATTTTTTATCATTTTTAATAAATGCGTTTAAAATGTAGATAATTCAAATAAAAAAAATGTTTGTTTTTTTGTTTTTTTTTCAGTCATTTCTACATCATTTTTTCAGAAAATGTCTAGATTATGATAATATTGTGGTGTACATCCACCAATTACACTAGACCATGTAGGTCTCCATTTGAAACCAAACCTCCACCAGAGTCTAAGGTACACAGGGGTCTCATGTGCACCATGGTTCGACAGGGCACAGAGCTGTCACACAAAACCGCTCTCAAAAAAAATTATTTACTATTGATTATTTCTAGAAGCTGTCAGAGAGCCATATGTTGACTTTCCCAGACTTGAAGCCTCCAGCACTCCAAACCATTATATCAGGAGCTGAAGAGTCAAGTGCAAATACAAAGAGCAAAATAACGTGAAAAGACAGAGAGTGAAAAAGGGAAGGAGCACAGAGAAGCACATGACAAGGTGGAAAATGAAAGAAACAATGAAATAAAGGAAAAGTTCAAGCACTGGAGATCCCCCATGTCAAAACAGTGCCTGGGGCAAAACCGCCACAAAGAAACCTGTCAAGGTACGCATACTAGACTCTGGAAAACAACTCAAACCCAGTTCAACCTATTTACACAGCAAGCATAAAAAGGATGACAATGTGTCACTGCAAACACGGACCGTTGGGAGTTACAAAACACCTTAATAAATGTTAACGCAAGCTAAATTTTGTGCTTTATAGCGGTCGGGAAGCTTGTTGACAGGAAAGACGTTATTAAGACTCATCACAAGTTGCTTCAATTAACAAGACATGCAGACTCTGTTATAATTCACACATAAGCCAGTGTAAGGAAGTAAACTTTAAACTTTGAGATTTGTTGTTCTTTGAGGATGAGGATACCACATCTTCACAAGATCAAACTGAATCCAAGCGTCTGACCACAGAGATCCGTTTAGACAATATATCACACTGATTAATAGGCTCTTCCGCAGCATATCCTGTCATAATGACTGCCGTGAGACACAAAGTCGGTATCGGGAAACCTGCATTCATTTAATGCCAGGTCTTCAGCATAATTGCCACTTGCCTTTCTACGCAACTAAGCTTTAAAAAGCCTGCTGTTTAACGTCTAGCTCCATGTATAAAAATGATATCAAGGCCATTCAAACGTTGCTAAACAACAAATTTAGCATTATAAGCTAATATAGTCAATCTGACAGGATAATATAAACATTTATATATTGAGTAAGAACATAAATGCTCCAATTTACTTGCTTTTTTCAATGTTACGCCACCTGTTACGGCGTAATAAGTTACTGCTACAGAATCAGGATCAAATATGGGTCACTGGAGCAGAACCAAGGACTTTGAAGAAAATACTTGACTTTATTCCATGATCAAAATCCCTGCTGCTATCTCATCAGAGATATGAGACAAGCCTCTTATAAAACAACAGAGTCTTGTGAAAGCCTCAAAGGACTTACTGTATTTACATGGTTTGAAGCTGGTTAATCATCATCCTGACAAACAAGGAGACTCTGTTTATGCCTGCATGTTGAAATATGACTGTTATGAGTTGTTATCAAAGATTTCAATGAATTTATCTTGAATAGGCCTGAAGGGAAGCGTTGACTGTATAATCACATGACCTTGGTGAGAGTTTACTCAACTGTCTCGACTTTCACTGCAAAACAGCTCTTATGTAATCAGAATAGGCCTGGAAAAACATATTGATTTCAAACCATGTCCAGGTAATGGCACGGATCACAAGACTATGATGTATCAGCAAAAACAGCTTGCTGGAAACAGAGCCAAATGTACTCTTACTTGAATTGAGGGTCCTTTGTGTAGCGCGTCTTGGCCAGGAACCTCTCGGCTAGTTTTTCTAGGTTGCGGGAGTAGTCCATTTCGATCTCGGCCTTCTTGCGGAAGAAGTCCTGCAGGTCCTGCAAGAGCTGCACGCGGAGCTCACATTGCTGGTCCAAACACTTAAGCTGCTCCACCAACTGGGCTCGGATCTCTGCCAATCAGAGGAGAAAAAGAAACAGTTATTACAGTACTTCACACTCTGGTTATGCATTCTAAAGGTGTTTAGAACCAATTGCACATTTTGTAAACTACTAAAAATCGCATATTAATGTATTTACACACTTAACCATACACTAACATTTGAAAGTTTGGTGTTGGTAAGAATTCTTGGAGTGTTTTTGAAAGAAGTCTCTCAGAGCAAAAATAACCACTCAGCAAAGGCCGTATGTATGGAAGCCTGTTTCCGCCACTGAATACAAAAAAAAAAAAAAAAAAAAATTGTAATTCTGGCTTTTTATCTAACAATTCTGACTTTTTTTCCTCACAATTGCAAGTTTACATCTCGCAATAAACCAGCATCTTACATAAACTCGCAGTTCTGACTTTATCAGTATTGCGTGATATAAACTAAATTCTGTCATTTTTCTCAGAATTGCAAGTTTATATCTCGCAATTGTGATTTTTTTTATTCTCAGAACTGCAAGTATATATCTCTGGAATTCTGAATTTATAACATGCATTTGCGAGTTATTAAGCCAGAGATGTGAGATATAAATTCACAATTCTGAGAACATATAATTTTTTCCCCTCAGAGTTGAACTGTGTAACTCGTTATTGTTGGTTTATATTTCACAATTCTGAGAAAAAAATCTGAATTGTGAGACAAAAAGTCACATTTGTGAGAATTTCTTGCAATTGCACGTTTATATCTTGCAATTCTGAGAAAAAGTCAGAATTGCGGGTTGTAATGAGGGCTTCATTAAGAGCATAGTCAGTCAAAGTAAAACAATGGCAAACAACGATATCTGAGGCAAGGCTAAAGAGTAATCCAGATAACAGGCAATTGTAAGGGCAGGCAGCAAACAACCAGAAACAAGGAAGCAGTCCAGGGTCAAAACACAGGCAGGACAAAACTAGAAAAACACAGGAACTAACACAGAAACTAGGAATATGCTAAAGAATAACAAACATTCAATACTCAGTCCTGTGTGTGTGTGTGTGTGTGTGTGTAGCTTAAATAGTCCTCCTGAAGGGAAATGGGAGGAGTCCGTAATTGGTTCCTAGGAAGGGGTTTCTGGGAAATGCAGTTTAATTAGAAACAGTCAGAGTGGTGATGGAGCACTCTGGTGGTAAGTGGGAGGAACGACAGGGATTGGATATATAACAATATCTCACAATTCGGAGAAAAAAAGTCAGAATTGCGAGACATACACTTGCATTTGTGAGAGTTTCTTGCAATTGAAAGTTTATATCCCGCTATTTTGACTTTATAACTCGCAATTGTGAGCTTATATCACACACTTCTGAGAAAAAAAGTCAGAATTACAATTACAATTACATGCAATTATGAGAAAAAATGTCAACATTGCAAGATGTAAACTCGCACTTGTGAGAAGAAAAGTCAAAATTCTAGGGTTAAAAATGCAAAATTACATTTTAAAAGTTTAGTTTTTCCTTTAGAACTCCATGTGGCAACATGTATGTAAAATATTCCTCACATTAAGCCACCAAAATGAAACTCAACAATGTATGAACAAAATATATAAGATATGTATGATATGTAAATTTTTTCCTGTAATTTTATAAATAAATGCAG
The DNA here is from genome assembly GCF_022985175.1 of Labeo rohita. Classification (NCBI taxonomy): domain Eukaryota; kingdom Metazoa; phylum Chordata; class Actinopteri; order Cypriniformes; family Cyprinidae; genus Labeo; species Labeo rohita. The sequence continues at coordinate 28,137,330 of NC_066879.1, read as the reverse complement.
CTAACTTTATGGGGAAATGCACAAAAAAATAAATTTTTATGCCTGGTAAACTCACCCCCTGTGGACAAGAGTTCATTTTGGACATTGTTTTGGAATAAAAACTCAATTAAAACACAAAAAAGTCTGCATATTTAATCTGGGATTGCTCACTAAAACATGATCATACTCTGGTCTAGGCACGAAAAAAATTCTTCATCCTCATTTCACAATCTAGTCTATGTGGCTCCAGTCTAGTTCCTCAAAACAAAGTCAAAAATAGCTGCCGGAGAGACATTTCAATCTACTATGCAAAAAAATACGTTGTAAAGAACAGATTTTATGACCATCATTAAGCAAATTACTGCATTAACATTAAAACGCTTCTCAAAAAACAGAAGAACAATGCATATGGTCAAAAGATCTCTACAGAGTTCCATCACACACACACACCCAATTGTTTATCCAAGCTTATCACTTTTCATTTCCGTTGCATCTCTCTCTGTCTCTCCTTCTCTCTGTCCAACATCCGCCAAGCACTCAAGCATGGCTCCAAATTAATTTACTCCGCTCAATCCCAACAGCCTATTGAAATATTGAATTATGATGTTTACGTGAGCTCTTGGGAAGTCTGGAACTATGGATAGACCTACTTGTCCTGCATACTAATTAAAAAAACATGATACGACACACCAGAGCCATCTAATTGAGCTGTTGTATTGCAGTTTAATTATTCAAAGCAATGCAGAGTCCTTCATCCAAACATGAAGAACTATAAACTAGCACCTGCAGAATCACATTTCATTTGATGTATTGGGTTAGCTGTCAAACCAGTGTCACGAGTGATGAGAAAACAACCTGAGAAGGTTCAAGAATCAACAATACCTTTGCATTTCCTGCTGTAAAGAAATCTGATGACTTTTGCCTCCATATGCTCTAACTATTCCAGCCCAGAGAAGAGAGGAGACCAGCGGGGTGTGACAGTCCAAGGGCTATGATACCCAGCTGTCCCGACTCTATTGTGCTTTTGCGCTGAGAGCACACTTTCACTCTGACATCACACAAAAGTGGGATTTCCACAGCCTCTAGTGTCTCAGTGAAGTCAAACACAACAAAGTTCACTCCAGTGCATCCTAAAACTTCACGACTGGGCTTTTCCCACTTCATGTGACTCATTGTGATGATTTTTACGTGACTGTATCATAATGCAGCCCTCGTCTATGAAAATAACTACTTGGGCCTCGTTCCTGACATGCCAACATGTGTCAATACCACTGACACATGTAATTTTCTGCCCTCCGTATGATTTATGATCATAGGATATGAGTCAGCGCCACATCAAAATGGCTCAGCTCTCAAAGGGAGCCCTGTAATTTTAACAAAAGGCAAAGCGTTTCCAAACACGCAGAGACACAGCATGGTCAATGAGCCAGAAAGGCCTACATGGGCTTAATAATGCAAATATGAGCTCATTGTTTCATTTTTATTGAGATAAATACAGACACAAATTAAACCGAGGGTAAATACACTAGCTGATAAATCCACAAAAACAGCTGTTTTCAAACTGGGGGAAAAAATTAATGAATGAATAAAATAAAAAAATAAAAAGGTAAAAAATAATTAAATAAATAAAATAAAGTAAAATAAATTAAAAAAGGTAATATAAAATGAAATTAAAATTAAAATAAAATTCAATTAAAAGTAAAATAAAACAGAGTAAAATTATATTAAAAATAAAGTAAAATTAAAATAAAACAAAATAAAGTAAAAGAAAAAAAAGAAGTTAAATAAAAAGTAAAGTAAAATTAAGTAAGATAGAATAAAATAAATGCAATTAAATTAAGTAAAATAAAATAAAAATAAAGCAATATTAAAGCTTAAAAAGTAAAAAAAAAATAAATAAAAACTAAAGTAAAATAAAATAAAGTAAAATTAAAAGGTAAAATAAAGTAAAAATGAAAAAAGTAAAATGAAAACTAAAATAAAATAAAATAAAATAAAATAAAATAAAATAAAATAAAATAAACTCAAACTATATTTGACAATATTCCTGTTTTTGTTTCTAAATACTTATTTTAAATACTGGTCGGACCATAATTTTTCTATTTTATGGTACTGTAATTTATCAAATGATATCCAAATGATGGAGAAGACCATGATGACTAGCATTTATCTAGACATGTGGTGTAGACAAGCATTTTTGGCATTTTAAAGATTCACGTGTCTAGATCACAGATGTAGAGTGATAGTGATGTTTTTATGGCTGAATATGTGTTCATTCATGTCTATGTACAAACCAAACCCACTTAGCTGTCAAAACTTTAGCCCTTGATTGGTTAGGTGAAGAGCATTAAGCCAGCAGGGCTGTGTGGGCTAGGGAAAAAAAAAACTAAAGCATAGATCTAATGACACCACAAAGCAAGACTCCACTGGAAAAGTAAAAAAGTAATATCAAAGTATAACCCTGAACAGTTCATGCTAAATGCAATACAAGCTACAACAAGCACCACAACTGATTGATCAGTCGGAATATATATGATATTCACTCCTCTTTATGTAGAGATTTGAGAAGAGCAGTAAATGCCATCCCTGTCATCAACAGCAGGAAGTGTATAATCTAACCACACTCATAAGGAAACTCAAGTCAGATGTTCTGCATTTGTCTCAGGGGCTCATAAAATGTTTCCTAAGTCTGAGAAACACTTTGCTACCAATTCTCTAGCCATCCTGCTGTTCTACATCTTCTGGAAGATCTTTTAAAGTAGTCTGAGTGGGAAAGAACTAACATATACACAGTTACAGAAATCACTGAAAAGCTAAATAAATAAATAAAGTTATTTTAAACCTCTTTTTTGCTCCATATCCACCTCTGCAGACACACTGAACACATTTTGTTGAACAATATGAATTATTAATTAATAAAAAAAAAGCTTTTCAAGCCTCTTAAAAACTTGCACTCCAGCCTTTTTGTGTATTTTTTTTTGAAGAATTCTGTATATATAATATATTTAAAATATGCATTTGTAGTTTATATAAATTATAGTTTATATAAATTAATTTAATAGTGTAAACTTTTTTCATTTAAATTTTTAATTATATATATATATATAATTATATATATATATATATATATACGTGTATATATATACACACACACACATGTTGTGTTTACATGTTTTATGGGGACATTCCATAGGCGTAATGGTTTTTATACTGTAGAAACCGTATTTTCTATCGCCCTACACCTACCCTACACCTAAACCTAGCCCTCACAGGAGACTGTGCACACTTTTACTTTCTCAAAAAAACTCATTCTGCATGATTTATAAGCCTGTTTCCTCATGGGGACCTCACAAATGTCCCCACAAGGTCAAAATTTACTGGTATTACTATCCTTGTGGGGACATTTGGTCCCCATAACGTGATGAATACCAGGTACACACACACACACACACACACACACACACACACACAGCACAGTACAACAGAATAAGTACATTCTACACAAGAGAGGAAGCAGAGGTTTTACTTCTGCAGCTGCCACAAAAAAGCGACTCTTGCCTTACTGTAATTCTAACTACTTCAGTTGAAGAAGGAGTACTTCTTTTTTTCCTCTAAATCAACAAACAAGGACAACTGACTTTGATTCAAATAGCCTGTTTGATTGAGTATCATTAGTTGAGCATGTCATAAACATTAAAGCGACACAAAAGATTAAACGATCTCAGAGCAATCAGACAGCAGTGACCCTTGCCTCCTTGAGTGTGCATTTGCTGAACAAGCATTAAATAATGATCTAATTTCATGGCTACAAGGCAGTCTTTGCGACACAGCTGTTGGTGAGCACGCTGCAAAGCGCTGCCTGGGACCTTCATTATAGGACAGAACCAAACATAGTTTTGAGTAATACCTGCTGCTCCCCAAACAACAATAATCAAAGCTACCTGCTGAGATATCTACTCCGTCAGGGTATTACACAGCCATGCATTATTGATTCTGCTGCCTCTAACTAGAAGGAAAGGCAGGAGTGAGCAAAACAGATTGACCGACAAGCTGGCACTGGACAAAAGACTGAAAGATAATCTTGGGGAGACAAACACTGCATGCTGAATGACATATGGATCAATAACAAATCAGAGAGACCACAAAAAAGAATAGCATAAATGTGAACAACATCACAATGAAAAAGATAAAATAAATAAATAAATAAATAACAAATAATAATATTATTATTGTGTACATGTGTGTGTACTGTTTATATTTGTTATGTATATATAAATACACACACATGCATGCATATATTTAAGAATATACCATGTTCATATATTGAAATATTTCTAAATAATATCAATTATATGAATATAAATATATATATGTAAATATTTTTAAAATATTGAAAATATTTAATAGCAAAGCAAAATAAAGTAAAATAAAATAAATAAAATCAAACAACATAAAGTAAAATAAAATTAAAAAAAGTAAAATAAAAAGTAAAATAAATAAAATGTCATTAAATGTCAAACTACTACTAAAATATGTATATATACATAAGGATTCTCTTAAAATATTGACATAAAATCCATCTAAAATCTTTGTACCCACTCACAATTTTCAAATAAACTAAAACACAATTAAATAAGGCAAAATAAAGTAAAGAAAAAAAAATACAATAAAAATGTAAGTAAAATAACAAGATAAAACAAAATAAAAAAGTCAAACTACTAATAAAATAAAAAAGAATGTATATATTTTTTTTAATTCAGAAATAGAAATATGCTGTGTTAATATTATATTTATCCTATATATATATATATATATATATATATATATATATAAAGAATTTTTATTCTGAAATAGAAATATATTATATTAATATTATATTATATTTTTATCTAAAACAATATTTAAAAGAATTTATATAAGGTTAATATTAAATATATTTAATATAAGCATCTATCTATTTACCTATCTATCTATGGTGTTCAAAAATATTTTAAATAGGAGTGCTCCGATTGATCGGCTACCGATCATTATCGGCTGATAATGGCTTGGGGATGTTTGATCGGCGGTCTCTAAAAAGGCCGATCTCATAAATCGATCTAAAGCTGATGACCCGCCTCATTTAATAACTTATAAAGTCATTTGAAAACCTTATATGAGACGTAATTTCACAAACAGCACGCGTGAATGACCGCGCGCTCTCTCTCTTTCAAAAGTGCGCAAATGGCTTCCAATCACCACATCGCGTCTGACTATAAGCGAGCACAGGAATTGTTACTTGCACAATAGAATCAGTGTCGCATCTTCGCTAAAGTTTGTAAACTGCATTTCTTTTTAATTCTTTCCAGTGTTTAACCATTCAGCGGTCGCGCGCTCTCCTGGAGACTGGGCGCTCGTACACTGCGTACAGGCATAACGCCACGTTCACATACCTCTGTTTGCAGTGCGTTTCAGAAGCGGTGCGTCTGCAGCAATCTGTAGATCGTTTGCACACGGAGTCTGTGCCGCACGTGCAGAATTAAAGTGACAGCGCATTGTTTGTGGTAAATTTGCTGAAAAATATTTCCAATAACAATGTTTGGATTCGAAATCAAAATAATAAATAAATGTGTTTGTGGAAATCAGACTTGTGCTGTGTGTAAGCTATTGTGCAATAATTGCACAACTCTAAAAACAAAAATGCACTGCATGATCAAATATTTATGTGAGATAAATATATATTTTAAAAAAAAGTCTAAAAAATGCTGCCCTCCACCACTCAAACTCCCCTCTATCAAAAAAAAAAAAAAAAAACATTAGGCCCTGAATAAGTGTTTAAAAATCCTGATTAGAGTATCTCTATAAATAATTCTACATGATTAATAGGAGGCTTTAAAAAGATCGGTATCGGTGATCGGATCGGCAGATATAGCTTCCTGTGATCGGCAATCGGTGATCGGCCTCAAAAATGCTGATCTGAGCACCTCTAATTTTAAATATAAAACATACTAAATAAGTATCTCTCTCTCTCTCTCTCTCTCTCTCTCTCTATATATATATATATATATATATATATATATACACATATATACACATATATACATTTATTACGCAAAACACCGCACAAATAATCTGAATTGACTTCATAAGAACTACGGTATAACTGCATTTATCAGGTGTCTGTAATCTGATGGTCCTGTCTCTCCAAGGCCAAATCAATCCTCCTCCCCTCTTCATCCCAGCTGTCACTTTGCTCATTTCCCTGAGAGCATCTCAGCCGGCTCCCCTAAAAACCCCACCCCAAATCTGTCATATCTCATTACAAGCCCTGGCTAAGGGCTCCAAACTCCAGGCTTGTCGCCAGAGCTTTAAAAGCAAGGAGATAGAAATCACCAGGAGGTAGACGGCAAGACTGCTGTCCTCAAAACCAGAGGCAACGCTCAAAGTTGGTGAACGCTGGGGTGCCATGGTGACTAAGCAGATGAGATTAGTGTTCATAGAGCCACTCAGAAACCTCAACAAGCTCGAGGAAAACACTAACAGAAAGAGCAAGACAGGTTAACGCGTTGTGCACGTGAAACCAACACAAACAGCTCAGGAAGTCAGTTGTTTTGACATTAGTCATCTTCACAAGGTTGTTAAGTAGATGTCTGAGGTATTCACCGGCAGGCAGACACTCTGACGCATTCAGAAAATCGTAAAATTAAAGACTAAATACTTTCCTTCTCATGTGCTTCGCCTTTTATATCACAGGAGACGAGCAAAGCTCTTAACAAGTTTCAATCTGTCAGGAAAGATAGGAAATCATATTTAATTGAGACGTTTCTTAGCATTTTTCATCAATGGATTTTAAAAACTGTTAATATAATTCTGTTAATAGACTAAATATAGCTGCTTTAAGTATTTAGACACTTAACACACATTTAAGATAAAAGATTTTCAATTTGAATTAAAATTCATAAACAGCCAACAAATCATACTAGCTTTTGTATCACAGCTGGGGTGTGAGAAGGAAGATTCACTCATTTGTGTGTTTCTGAAAAAGAGCATTGTGCAGGTCTGAGCCGTGCTATTGTTTTCGAAACTTTTATGGGATAAAATCAAAAAAAAAAAAAAGACGCAAATCTGAAAGGGGCCAGTTGTTTCCAGGAGGCGGGTTTGATGGCGTACACTACTTGCGTCACCAGAGGCAGCTTGAAGGAAACCATCCATTCATCAGAGCAAACAGGAAGCGAAAAGGAGCTGACAGGAAGTCAGTTTGTGCAGCCGGCTATACAGAGAGAGAACTCCACAATGCAAGAAGAATTAGTCTAAGACTCTTGGGAGAATGGGAAGAACAGCTGGCTGGGATGAGGCCCTGCACGTGAGCACCTGAGCTACAGTTTGAGGCCAACTAAAAGCCCAAATTACAGTTAACGTCAAAGAAAAGAATTGTTAGTCACTTTAGGTACAGTCCCCATTTTGCTGCGTCCATCATTTTATGACATACATTAGTTCTAGACATGCCGAACATAATCCTCAAATGAAAGATGCATTCTTCATTGAAGAACGGAGGGAATAGGAAATGGGGAGTGAGAGAATCGAAAGAAGTAGTAATTTGGCAGATTTTACATCACACATTAACTAAAATTTCCCTCATCGCATGGTGAATTTCCCCACTGTTTAAGACCCAATGACATGAAAGTGAGGTTGCAGTCTCTTTAAACTGGTGTAGCCTAATAAAAAGGGAAAGTTCACTGAGATACACTACCAGTCAAATGTTTTTGAACAGTAAGATTATCAATGTTTAAAGAAGTCTCTTCTGCTCACCAAGCCTGCATTTATTTGATGCAAAGTACAGCAAAAACTAAACTGTACCGAAATATTTTTACTATTTAAAATAACTGTTTTCTATTTGAATACATTTTAAAATGTTTATTCCTGTGTTTTCAAAGCTGAATTTTTAGCATTATTACTCCAGTCACACGATCTTTCAGAAATCATTCTAATATTCTGATTTGCTGCTCAAAAAACATGTACTATTATTATTATGTTGAAAACAGCTGAGTAGATTTTTTAGGTTTCTTTGATGAATATAAAGCTATAATCTATAAAAAAATATATATATACTGACTCTAAGCGTTTGAATGAAGTTTTTATTTCAGATAAAATTCAATTTTTCAGTCAGTTCCTCATTGATTGTGATGTTATCGTCCAGCTTAGTTCAGTTCAAATAGTATTTGCACAATCAAGTCGACAATATTGCCAGAAATAAGTGTTCCCAACTAAGCAAGCCAGAGGCGACAATGACAATGAACCAAAACTCCATCTGTGACAGAAATGGAGAAAAAAACCTTGGTATAAATAGTGCTTGTTAAGCCATTTCATAGTGTCTTTAAATACTTGAAGGCACATAATGACTGGATACATCAGTCTGGTGATTAAACAAAATCAGGAAATAGAAAATTAAAAGAGGAGGAGGAAAATTACTTCAGTCACAAAGCTTCAAACTAATGAATTAAATGACTGAATAATACTTCTAGTGCATTATGAGACCATTGTACGCTGAATATCATTATACTGATAAGGGAGAGTTTCATGTATGATTAGTTTCTTTGTGAGGACCATTCCAAAGATCTAATGGTGTGTAGGGAGACTGAGGAAGGGGAAGAAGAGAGAAAGGCACATGAATGACATCATACTGACACACCAGCACCGACTACACCAATGAACATCAGAATGAATAGATAAAAAGGGACACGCTCCCATTAGAGAGCAGCTGTCAGGACAAAATAAACATCTCTTCGGTTGAACAAAGAAGGAGGAAGTGTGTGATGGTGTGTGTGTGACATCAGGCTCAAAAATAAACTCAAGCTGACAGAACATTATCATAGCCATCATTCTCACCAATTTCCATAATCAAACCCGTTACTGTGGAAACCACGTCGTACGTGCACGTTGAGGGATGTGACATTGAAAAATCAAAACCTCTTGCTGAACTCCCTCGATTAATCTCTGAAACATTTAAAGGAGATAATTGCTTTATGATGGTGACCCATATTTCCTCCTCCCCGGCTAGCCTATTTCAGTGTGAATCAGGAAACCCAGCGTGGGTTTTCCTTGAGGAGAGACTGTTGGGAAAAGGCTCCGTCTACACAGCTGACGTTACTCCACGAGAGCCAATGGGGTGGAAAAACTGTTGTCACCTACTCATCCGTACAAAATAAGGATAGTTTACACATGCACACACATTTAGTAGGATCTCTTGAAAAACCTTTAGAAGAAGAATAATGGAAACAAAAAACAAGATGGCGGAAACAAAGGAAGGTACAGTTGAGGTCAAAAGTTTACACCCCCCCTTCAGCATCATTAAAATGTTAATTATTTTACCAAAATAAGAAGGATCATACAAAATGCATGTTATTGTTTATTTAGTACTGACCTGAAATGTATAATTCCATAACGATAATTATCACGATATAATTTTCCTCGATAAAACGATATGAAGAGTTTAATATAATTTTTATGCGCCAAAAGCTGAACTAAACAGGACCGTTTATTCGCTCGGACCACAGTTCAAACAGCCGCGCTGCGTGAGCTCACTGGAAAAGTTGCATTTATCTCAATGCGGCGCGGACGCCCCTGGAAAAACCGAGCGCGTCGCAACCGCGTCGCTTCCGTTATGAGCGCAGCTGCCACGCGCCTACATTTGAAACGAACTTGAGCGTGCAAAAGTCGCGATATGTGAACGGCTCCGTCACGCGAGCACTGAACAGCGCTGTGAGATCCAGTGTGAAACACTTGAATTCATTGATGAACACAAATGACTATGTGATTCAAACTAGTTTAAAGCTGTGTGCAACGAGACAGATAGCTTTTCAATCTACACATCGCCATCATTTACCATAGATTTACTGTAGTAACACTCACTGCACCATGGTATTGTGGCAGCAATGTGGGATATTCACACTGAATTTTATTACAGGAGTAATGGTATATAATTATAGTATGTATGTATTTGTGATTAAGCTATAGTATTTGTGCATTTATATGGAATGTTTTTAGACTACCGTTTTTCATACAAATAGGCTACCTATAAAACCATGTAGTTATATTTTTACCATGGTATTGAGGTACCATTATATGGGGTTAGAATCGTTGCATAATTCCAAATAAATACATTATGATCCACAAATAAATGTAAAGCGATTGACAAAAACAAAGCATATTCACAAAATAAATAGAATGAGATCCACAAATAAATCTTAGAGTTCCACAAACATGAATTATATTCACAAGTAAAAAAATTAGAATTGCAAATAAAAAACATACTCACAAATATTTTTTTTTATTTTACAAACACAACTTTGCCCGGCATTTATATGTGAATCGCGTACTGTGCATTTGTAGATCGCTGCGCGTATTTGTGGATTGCTTTCTGTGCATTTGTGGATCGCAGCGCATATTTGTGGATTGCTCTCTGTGCATTTGTAAATCGCTGCGCGTATTTGTGGATTTTGAAACATTTCAAGCGTCAAGACGCACACTGATCCACAAATGCATGGACTCCACCCACCTTCTACTTAAGCCAATCAGATACCGGCCACGTGGGGCTGACTAATCGTTGCATGTTCTCGCTCCAACCAATCACGTTTTGCCTTACAATCAGTGCAGGACCAGCCGTAATTCAGGACAATTAACCAGTCTCTTCAAAATGGACGACCGACTAGGACAGTGGTGCCCATCACAGCATTATTGTAATAATATCTAAAATAAAACAAGTAATGTTATGTGTAATGTAATCAGTGTTTCATGTATCACTGAGTCGATGCGTGTTTTCACCGTGAGTGTGTTTAGCAAACTGATATTCTACGGTGACCGGGAGGGGAGGTCTTCGGTTCACTTAGTTTTGGCGTGGCCACGACATATAAACTCGTGAGAACGTGATAATATAACACAGCCACGAGATATTAATTTGTGGGAACGTGATATTACATCGTGGCCACGAGAACGTTTTGTCGAGGTAACGACATACTTATGCCACGACTTCTTATGTTGAGGGAACGACATATTTTTCTTGTGGACACGAGTTTATTGCATAAACAAACCTGCGTGACTATAGCAACCCGGGATTATCAGAGATGGATTCATTATTATTTTATTTTGAATTAATAAATTATTATATTAATTATTGATTATTTTATTGTTTTATAATATAAATTATTATATTGCACGCAATGTAAACAGCATTCATATTAAGTTTATAATGAATAAACGTTACCTAAAGTAGTCTAAATAACATAGGCATACAAGAAAACATTTTTACCCATCCCTCAATCGTCTTCAAAATATTTGTATATTATTATTAGGCCATTATTATCACCATCATCTTCATCAACATCATTATTATTAGCCTATTATTATATTTTTATATTTTCCCTTCATTTCGATCTTACATAACGTTCTTATTATTAATAATAATAAGAAGAAGAAGAAGAAGAATATACAAATATTAAATTAAATGTTTCATGTTAGTAAAAATGTTTTAAACAACTCTGATAATCCCAGGTTGCTATAGTCACGAAGGTTTGTTTATGCATGAGAAAAATATGCCGTTCCCTCATCATAATAAGACGTGGCCACGAGAAATGGATGTCGTTCCCTCAACATAGCATCTGGAGACCACGACATCGTTACCTCGACAAAACGATCTCGTGGCCACGACATAATATGACGTTCCCACAAATTAATATCTCGTGGCTGTGTTATATTATCACGTTCTCACGAGTTTATATATCGTGGCCACGCCAAAACTAAGTGAACCGAAGACCTCCCCTCCCGGTCACCGTAGAATATCAGTTTGCTAAACACACTCACGGTGAAAACACGCATCGACTCAGTGATACATGAAACACTGATTACATTACACATAACATTACTTGTTTTATTTTAGATATTATTACAATAATGCTGTGATGAGCACCACTGTCCTAGTCGTCCATTTTGAAGAGGTTAATTGTCCTGAATTACGGCTGGTCCTGCACTGATTGTAAGGCAAAACGTGATTGGTTGGAGCGAGAACATGCAACGATTGGTCAGCCCCACGTGGCCGGTATCTGATTGGCTTAAGTAGAAGGTGGGTGGAGTCCATGCATTTGTGGATCAGTGTGCGTCTTGACGCTTGAAATGTTTCAAAATTCACAAATACGCGCAGCGATTTACAAATGCACAGAGAGCAATCCACAAATATGCGCTGCGATCCACAAATGCACAGAAAACAATCCACAAATATGCGCAGCGATCTACAAATGCACAGTACGCGATTCACATATAAATGCCGGGCAAAGTTGTGTTTGTAAAATAAAAAAAAATATTTGTGAGTATGTTTTTTATTTGCAATTCTAATTTTTTTACTTGTGAATATAATTCATGTTTGTGGAACTCTAAGATTTATTTGTGGATCTCATTCTATTTATTTTGTGAATATGCTTTGTTTTTGTCAATCGCTTTACATTTATTTGTGGATCATAATGTATTTATTTGGAATTATGCAACGATTCTAACCCCATACCATTATGTGTGGATTTAACTGTTCATCATGATTTCAAATGTTTGCTTGCTACAACCAGTGCTTAATTTAAAAAAAATGTGAACATAAACTATCTGCAAAGTTGTGAAGCCGAAAGTGCACGATAAATAAAGTTATTGTCTGTCAAAAAAAAAAAAAAAAAGAGTCGGCTCACATCTGCCTGAACAAGTCATCAGGCATTCGAATCTTTTTCTGTTACGGCCATATGTCACAAAGTAACACATTTGCATAATGTCCGCCCACATTCTACGTCGCGAACAACTTGCCCGCCCACAAACAGTAACATTTCATGTGGTTTACGTCACATGGAAATTTACACGTACATTATACAGAAGACGCTGTATCCTATGCTGTGAGTATATATATTCACAGCATAGGACTTTTGGAAGTGAATATATATATTTATATTCACTTCCAAAAGATGATGAATCTACAAAGATTATATTTTCTAGCGATCGTTCAAAATACCTAATTGTGTATGTTATGTTGTGTAACAACCCTGCATGTCAGAAAGGTAATATTTATGAGTTGATGCACAATTGATGCAGAATCTTGACAGTAAATTTGTTGAAATTAATTAAATGTTTTTTTCCCCATTTATAATGAAACTAATTCCATCTACAAATGAGCATTATTACAATATCATATATATGGATTCAGTTTACAACACTTGATGCACATTTTTATTAATTATTTTGTAAATGTAGAGTGAAAAATACTGCTGTATTTTTGGTAGAAAAGGTACATTCCTGGCTTGCTTTGAAAAAAAGAAAATTTAATGCACCTAAACTTGTAAATACAATCTTTCGAGGAAGACTTGAACACATCCTTATCTCCAGTTCTAATTAAACCCATATAAACCTGCTAATCTCGGTTTTAGGATTTACTAGAAACTTACAAGCAAGTGTGTTGGATAGTGCCACACTAGTGTCTCTCCAGGAGCAAGATTGAACACTTCTGCCCAAAGACACTTAATCTGTAAGATGTTAACTTTTACAAACAAATTAATGAGTTAATGAGTTTTACCGCTTGGGTATTTTTTATATTTGGGTGAACTATCACAGCCAGTTTTGCATAGTATCTAAGGAGATCAGTTCTCCATTTGATGGCACAGGTTCAGGGCATTCCACCAAAGCTCCAATGAAAACATCTGGGGGATGGAGGGTGGTTCTTCTTGCCCAGTAAGTTTTGTCAGGAATGGACCAAAGGAGAGTACGCCCAGCGGGGTGAAATTCCTGCCATAAAGCCCAGCTCTGTACAAGAGGGGAATGGATGTTAACCTACTTCAGGCTTCTACGGCCCACCTTGGAATCGCTCAGTAGGTCATGTTATACTACACGAAGAGAGAGGAAGTGAGTGTGTGAAAAAGGCAAAGAAAGATGGCTAAAAAAGAAAAATGTTCTCATCAACACTAGCAGATTCCATTTCCTAGTCTAGTCTTGTTTACGGAGGCCTCAGGCCAGACTTGCTCTGGGCATGAGTGGAAGGGAAATTCTTTGGCTGTTAGAAAAACAGGAGTCAACCGTTACTCCGCTCTACAAACCGGTGCGACAATGCCTGCCGCAAACTTTACTTTCTCAAGGTTGAAATTCCTTCAGTGTCACTGTCCTCAATCATGCAGCATTGACTTTTATGATCTAATGCCAGGGACTCTGGCTGGACTACTCCAATTAGTGATTGGCGTATGGTTCGGTTAACACTTTCAGCAGTCCATTTACAAACGTTGACTACTGAAGAGCAAATTATTAGGAAGTCATAGGGTTCATTTAACGACTCATGTGCTTGACTGGCTCAATGAGACTGCATTTAAGGTAAGAAGAGGCTTATAGTCAAGTTCATCCAAAGTTAAACTGCTTTTTAAAAATCACTATCCCCTTTGCAAATATTGCTGTAACCTTTATTACATTAACGATGTTGACCATAATTAAATGAGTGCATTAACTACTGGTATGCTTTTAGGAAGGCTGTGTTACTTACATCAGCAGCAAAAGCAAAGCTTTTTACTAAACAGCTGTTTAGTTTTTGGTTAACACTCAAACATACTACATTTCAGTAATATTTTAAAATATTATTACAATTCAAAACTACATAAAAAAGTTTGTAGACAAACTTTAAGTTGGCTTGAAAAAGCCTAGCCAGAAAGTTTGAAGTAGTTTTAAATGCTTGAAAACCAGCTAAAACCAGTTGATTTAGCAAATAACAACAGCTAAAAACCATTTAATTATGTTTATTTTATTTTATTTTTTTGGAAAGCCCTGATCTAAAATATTTTCAATCTATAATATTGTAAAAATATTATTACAATTTAAAATAACAGTTTTTTAAATTTTATTTTAATATAGTTTAAAATCTGTTGCTCAAGAAATATTATTTTATTTATTTATTTATTTTATTTTTGATTAATAAAAGCTCCAAAGAACAGCATTTATTTGAAATAGTCTTTACTGTTACTTTTGATTAATGTAATGCATTCTTCTAAACTGCAATCTTACTGACCCCAAACTTCCGTACAGTAGTGTATAAAACATTCCTGTTAGGAAAAATCAAAAGGAAGTATCATAGATTCCTGACAAGAAGCAAAAAAAAAAAAACTTAAAATCCCCGTTTCATATCTTTCTTTGAAGTTTTTGAACTTCTGTTGTGACAGCAGCCAAACAGGCTTTGAAATCACTCAGCACAGCTAGATGAGTGGCATCCGCATACTGAACCACATTTTCTTACACAAGTTCTCATTAAATTTATTTTGCTATCTGTAACATCACTGGAGGAGAAGCACAACCAATTAGCTCAGCAGATGATGGGTTGCTTAATAGACAGAGAATAAGAGATGAAATGTTATTTCACAAGCTGCTGTATTTTTCTCTCAGATTTCTTTCCCTTCTGCCATTTCATCAGAATATATTCTTATTTATCACAAAACTAAATGAGAGACAATGCATTATTGGTGTCTGGTCCACTGCATGGAAATAATGATTCATTTGGTGGCAAAGAAGGAAAACACTGAGATGATTCTCCTACAGCCTGACACCAAGACCAACAGCAAAGCATAAACAAAACAAACCACAGAAATAAATCAGTTCTTTAAGCTCAACCTGTGAAACACACGGTTTTAGAGCCCTGACCATTCTGGCTCATTTGTTGACCTTGTACTATAAATGAAAATGAAAACTCAGTCATCAATTACTCACCCTTATGTCATTCCAAACATAATTCAAAATGTCATCTTTTGTTTTGCAGAAATGAGCAAAATATTTGTTTGGAACAACATGAGGGTGAGTAAATGATTTTTTTGTGAAATATTCTTTCATATCAGTGCTAAAGATATTATTTTTACGACGCTGTTGTTCTTGTGACATATTTTATTTTCAGTATAGCTGGAAGATCTGAAGGTCACATCAAAGTGTCTAGCTAACTGGTTAACCAGGTCTTTTCTCCATTTCCAGTCTCCTCTACTCTACCTGTAAAACATGTTTTAAAGATAAAATGCATTTTTCTTCTGCACTGAGACCACTTAAGGTTAAGGTCACATGTGAGCCATCTTCAATCAAATTATTAAAGGAAACCCTCCGTGAATTTCCATCTTCCTCTGCCATGACAATAAGCATTCATATTACCAGTTCCGCCCCTTACATCAGACAGCCAACCAATGAGAACACAGAATTGTCCTGCTACTGAGACAGCAGTTATGTTAGGATTGGAATATTAGTGACTACTAACACATCAGATTTACTGAAAGGATGTTTTTATAGCTAAAGACAGACTACTCATTTTAATAAATGAAATATTTAAAATACGTTACGAAAAAATTGCATTATTTTGTTTGGCATGTTGTTAGGATCAAAAACAAATTCTGTAAAAAACACGGGTATAAATATACTTCAGAAGTAGTATGGTGGTTTGCCAGTCCGAACACAGCCAGCAGACTGTTTCATACTGCATGCATACGGGATTACTCTTAAAGAGCAAACATGATGCAGCTGATCTGCTTTTGGCTGTAATAATGAGTTGACCTTCTGTCAGTTTTTAGGGCTTGTTTCACTGGTGCCATTTCCTTGCCTCACCCAGCCCTCCCCAGACCCAATGCCATGAGCGGACACGGCCATCTGTGCTGCAGTCTGGTCCCCTGCTCCTCTCTCCAGTGTGCCATGTACTGCATCGCTCCTTCTACACACGGTAAAACCAACCAGCCATCTGGCAAGACAGATATCGTGGCCAGGAATTATGGGACGGCATACTGAGGCTCCCTCAAACTAATTTACCATGGCCAGGTTAGCACGGAAAAGGTACAGCAAGATCTAATAATAAACTAATTAAAAGCCCTAGAGAGTATCAGATTGTACAGAAGGGATTATTGCAAAGGCAAGCAGTGATATTACAAGTGGGGGGTTGCTCATACAGAGAGCTAAAGGATTTTTATTTGAATATGAATGTCTATAGACTGATCAAATGAATGAGCAAATCATATGGTTTAAGAAGACAGAGAGAAGAAAAAAAAAAATTTTTACCAGAAGAATAGGTTTAGCACTTACATTAAAAGGGATGAGGTGCAGCATAATTATATATGCATATACATATACAACTTCTTTACAGCTACAAAACCAAAAAAAAAAAAAAAAAAAAAAAAAAAAAAAAAAAACTAACTAAACTAAACCACAAAACCAAACAAAAAACAAACGAAACAAAGCAAAACAAAACCAAACACAAAACAAAAACCACCCCAAACAAAAACAAAACAAAAAATAAAACCAAAGCAAACACAAAACCAAACTGAACAAATCAAAAACAAATTAAAAAAAAAAAAACAAGCAAAACCAAATCAAAAACCAAACACGAAACCAAACAAACAAAACACAAAACCAAACCAAACAAAAAAAACAAACAAAAACACAAAACCAAAGCAAACAAACCAAAACTAAACACAAAACCAAAGCGAACAAAATTAAACGATAAACTAAACAAACAAAACCAAACCACATTAAACAAAAAAGCAAACCAAAACACAACACAAAACCAAAAACAAACAGAATGAAACTAAACACACACACAAAATCAAACCAAAGAAAAAACCAAACCATACCATACCAAAACAAAAACAAATCTGTCCAAAAATTAAATTATAAAAAACAAAACAATAAATATAGTAAGCCCAAATTCACTGCTATGGATTTGTTAGAACTTGCATTAAAAGCCAGTAGAATCACAAGATAAAGAATTGCTCTGGTACAAGAGCCAGCATCATTTTAGTGAAAAAGGGGGCAATATAAACTTAAAGGTCTCCTTTAAGCAACCACACAGAATACCCTGACAACCACATACCAATGCACTGGCAACCACCCACAACATGTTAGCTTAAAGGCAGCAACTCCTGCATGTGCAAGCACCACTCATATTTTCATCTGAAAATATAAAAATCCAGTTGAACTCTATACTCTATTGGCTGAGGGAATAAAAACATACCCTCAGCCAATCTTTGTCTACAATGACAGCTGCTTGAAGAGCTAAAATTTCACATACGGTGATTATCTGTGAGAAAACCTATTTCTCTGTTAGACTGACGGACAGATTGCTCTATTGAACCCCTCAGCACTACAGGCAGCATCTATCAAATACACAGGTAAGACAGAGGAGGAAGACGCTAACAGAAGCATGAAGTAGAGCCGATGATCTAGAGGAAAAACACAAGGTTTTCACACAAATCACTCTGAGCTCTGGGCAGCCACACAGTTCTCACTCCCACACTCAACAACCCAGTACAAATACACACACACGCATATGCAAAACTCCACCATGAGGCTTGATGAACTTAGACACCATCACAGTCTGTGTTTACAAATGGCCAACGCATAATAATCAGCTTTGCTGCCAATCCAGGGATTTCAGTGGGGGAGTATTAATCCAGCAAGCTTTGACAGGAAGTTTTTGATTCTAAAAAAACAGATCGAATTTGTTTCTTTCTAAGTGTAACTCTTCTAGCAAGCTGAACCAAATTTTTGAGCTGAGAACTTCATGGACATTTTTCAGAGAGAAATGGTTTTGCACTTGTGTTGCGCAGTAAAAAAAAAAAAAAAAAAAAAAAAAAAACAAAAAAAAAAAAACAAAGCTTTATGCTTGACTTAGACAAACAGTGGGTGGCACATCCACACAATAAATAATAAATACACAAGACTGAGGATTTTCAGGGTGCGCTGTCATTTACACAGAGAACTGGGCCAGCAAACAAAACTGTTGGAGGCTCAATTTAACACACTTGTCAGCTGATATTCATCATTTAAGAGCCCTAAACTAATTTTAGGGATGCACACCATAGACAACACAACATATAGATAATAAACAACACATATGGGTGTAGTGTGGAGGAGAGGTTCACAAATTATAGATCACATCCTCTACTATGGTTTTGGTTTTCAAAAACTGAACACACCTCTAACACAAGGTGACTAGCCAGGTAGCTCTCATAATGTTTTTTGTTGTTGTTCTCAATTCAGCTACAAGGGAGAAGAATGGACAGAAAGAGAGCAAGAGAAGAGGGCAAAGGATTGATACGGACACATCCTGCTCTTTCAGTAGACAGCCGATCTCATTAGGCTCTCTGTGGGTATCACTTCCTGTATGTCCGGCGTACGCCTGCATCAATCTGACTAAAAAAAAGAGAGAATATTGCCAAACTAACCCGTTATAATGTCACAGCGCCAGTTACAAATTTTGAAATATCATTAGTTTTGAAACTAAGGACATTTTAAGGGTCCTTTCACACCAAGAATGTTAACTATAAAGACAACTATAGTGATAAATGAGCATCCACACCTACGTGTTACAACATTATGTTTATGTTTGTTTATGCAGCAAGTGCTGCACTTTTCTGTGCCGCTTTAAAGAGATAGTTCAACCAAAAATGAAAATGTTGTCATTAATTACTCACCCACATGTCGTTCCAAACCTGTAAGACCTTTGTTCATCTTTGTAACACAAATTAACATATTTTTGATGAAATCCAAGAGCTTTCTGACCCTGCATAGACATCAACACAACTACCACACCCAAAAAAAGCTAGTAAGAACATAGTTAAAGTAGTCCATGTGATATTTGTAGTTCAATCTTCATTTTATGAAGCTATGAGACTACTTTTTGTGCGCAAAGAAAACGAAATAACTTTATTATGCGAAGACACGATTGAGGCGAATATCGCATGTCCACGGCAAATGGGTCACCCAATTTGTGTGTCACTTGGCCAGACTTCACGTCTATTTGCGGTTTTGCACTGACTTTGAATGTCGGACATTGTTAAAATAGTCCTTGTGACATCTGTGAATTAGTGTTGGGCGATGTGCTCAATTTTCATATCATCATATTGTCAGCCGATACACGATATTATCGTGCTAACAGTGGCGATTTCTTTAAGACTGCAAGGGAAGCTCAGCTTCCGCTATAATGTCACAAAATTAATGGTCAAATTATGTACTATTGTATTAACATTTTATTGACTAAAAATGCGTTAGAAAACGTTCATCTCAAAGACGAGTTCGTTCAGAATCAGTTAGATATAGCAGGTCGGCTGACTTGATTTTCTTCTCATACATTCCCGTAGCGTCACAGTGCGTTTCCCCGTTGAAGCCCAGCGTCCATTGACTTCAATGCTGCTGCTTTGAACGTTTTTTTTCAGTGTTTTGAAACTAGACGGTCATTGGATAAACGCTGCGATTATGTCCCGCCCACGGACGCTCAGCGTCTCTGGGGGTGAATGAGGAGCAAATGAGGAGTGGGCTGGCCTGGACTCCGAGCTTCTGCGTGATGATTGGAGGGTCTGTCGAAAGATTGCATCTCCTTTTGACTGACAGCGATTTTGTACTATAAGGAATCGCTGAAGCTATTCGCGCTCAGTCCCATCGCGGATTTCTCAAGTTCAGTCGAAATAAAAACTGCTGCAACCTATTTCTTTATATTTGCTTGGCGAAATTGCTTGATTTTCATCATACATTTCACACAATTATACACCACATTCCTTGTTTCACTTTTACAGAGTTTAATATTTTTTTAGATCGTTCATTCATTCATTCATGTTAATATTTAATGTAGTAATCAATATATATATATATATATATATATATATATATATATATATATATATATATATATATATATAGATTACTACATTAAATATTAACATGGAGGATGACTATAAATTAATATAAATATATATATAGTAATCTTGAAAAATTTTAACATAACATAATGAAACCTAATATTTCTATTAAAATACTTTATAAATAAATAAATAAATCTCCATAATAACCTTATTTAAACTGCAAAATATTTATACTATATAGTAGCATCTGACTAAAAGAAAAAATACATCATATTTTGCATAATAAAACTAAAGCTTTTTTTTTTTACGATTGTTTGCATTGTGACTTACTTATGACAATAAGGCACATTCTTGTGAATAAATAAATAGACAATTTTATGATGTAGGCCGAAAATGAGGTTCCCCTATTTGACAGACCAGTAGCCGCCACTGCGTGCTAATTTATTTAATAATTTATTTACTTAGTTTCATTGCCGGCAAATGAACCAACACTAGCATAAGGCTAAAAGCAGCCTAATGTTTTCATTATGACTTAATTTGTGTTAAACATGATAACAATTTAATAGAAACTATAAGTCACTAATGCTTACATTTCCTTAGTTATTCAAAAAGCGCTACAGAAAACGAGCAAAGAACATCATCACTGACTAGCCTAGCCTAGTCTAGCGCGTGTTTATGTACATTTAAAAAAAACACTCCTGGTACCATAAGTAAATACCATAGTTACATCACTGTATGATGAATAAATTTCTTATCCCTTATTTACACTGCACACGTCTGCGGCGCGAAGGGGGGCCGTTCCCCCCAAAACGAGTTACTGTGCCCCCTTTTCCATCTTCTCCCCCTGAACGTGATCGATTTCAAAAGTTAAAGTAAAACCGGAAAAACAGCGTGCATAAAGCGATTGCACGCTTTCGCGAGCGTTAGCAACTGCACGCAATTACAGACTGCATGCTTCCCACCCGAAACACCCCCTCCCGCTCGCCGTGATTTGTGCCTTTGTGTCTTTGTGTTTATACCAAGTGGCAACCTCCCGGTCTCCCTCTTGAAGCCAACACGGAAGTGACTAAAACTGCAATTCATCGACTGGCCGCTAGAGACTGGCTGCAAAAGGGAGTCAATCCCATAGACTCCCCATGTTAAAATGCCCAACTTCACAGCAGAAAAAAATGTTTACAACCTGGTGCAAAAAGTGATTTTGGTCTATATAGCTAATTTTGCCCTTCATGTCGACTGTGAGGGGGGTGAATTTTTTTATAACTCAACCAGTGCAACCAGCTCCACCCACGTCCCGCCTATTTGCCCATTTTCGATTATCCGGGAGTGACGTGCAATGACGTGATTCCAAGATGGCGATGGCCGACTCCCGCCCACTAAGAGCTTCAAAAATGCTCTTCAGAAATCTACGGGTGACGTCACGGACACTACGTCCATGTTTTTTACAGTCTATGGTTTATACCAGCCACCTCGCAGCAAGTTTCTGAAGCGCCCCAGAAGAGGCTACACTGCATTGCTAAGGTTAGGCACCTAATCTACTTTTGACAGATAATAATAATAGTCG
Organism: Labeo rohita; assembly: GCF_022985175.1. NCBI lineage: Eukaryota > Metazoa > Chordata > Actinopteri > Cypriniformes > Cyprinidae > Labeo > Labeo rohita. The sequence goes on along the minus strand of NC_066879.1, from coordinate 28,115,163 downwards.
TCTTGCTATCGTCAATGGCACCAGCAACAGGCGACTATCGTCGATACACAATACTATCGTCTATCGGCACAACCCTACTGTGAGTCAACCTTAATTTTATGAAGCTACAAGAATACTTTTTGCACGAAAAGAAAACTTCATCATAATGAAAATCTTCATTATACAAAGACAGGGTAAATATCGCGTGTTCACGGCAAATGCACCGCACAAATCGCGTTTGGCACGAATTTGCGGTTTTGCATTGAGTTTGGACATTGGACATCATTAAAATAGTCCTTGTGACATCTGCAGTTCAACCTACGACAATACTTCTGTGTGCAAAGAAAACAAAAATAACAACTTTATTATGTGAAGACATGATTGAGGCAAATATCGCAGGTAACTGCGTCACCCAATTCATCTCATTCGCATCACTTGGCACGAATTCACGTCTTTTCACGGTTTTACATTGACTTTGGACGTTGGACATCGTTAAAAAAGTCCTTGTGACATCTGTGATTCAACCTTAATTTTATGAAGCTACGAGAACACTTAGAAAATTAAGGTTGAACCACAGATGTCACATGGACTATTTTTACGATGTCCGATGCCCAAAACTCATGCAAAACCGCAAATAGAATTTGTGCCAAGCGAATTCAAGCCAGTCAGCTTGAGCTTATTGACATGTCCAGTTTGACATGTCCAGTTGTATCAGAAAATGTTTTTTATTGTCATTATGATTTTATTTGCGAAAATTTTTTTAATGACATGAAAAACAACCCATGAGTAATCTACAGTGAGTGACACGATGCAACTACCCACTTTTGTTTTGCACACTCCATAACGTTGTATCATTATATCATCCATCCTGAGGTGGAACCACATGTGTTATGTATGCAAGAGTGACATACATTGGCATTCGCATGCAGCAGATCTTGATCTTATATAGCCCTATGACTGCGCACGAAATACGAGACGGCAAAAGAAAGAGAACGATACAGATCGGAGAGAATGGATAAATAAATGAGCGAGGAGCCAGGAAGCAGCGACACGAGGTGAGCTTATCAGAACGTCACATTCCCATGCTGGAGATAACAGCTGGCACTGGAGCCGCTCCGTACCAACAGTGTTGGGTGGGATGCTGATACCATCACCTGCCTTCCAATCATAAAGATCTACAGTCTCACAACAATGCCATCAAAACAGAATGTGAGGGAGAAAGAGAAAGTGTGAGAAAAAGACTTTTTTCTTAGACAAAATAATAATTTGAAGACAAGCTAATAATATTAAGTCTGAAGGAATATCTAACATACCTTCATCTGTATCAAACAAAGGCAAAAAGTATTGCTAGGCTTAACTCCCATGAAAGCATTTCACATGCACAGGCATCTTTCTCCATTCCTCACATTCCACAAATCTCCTTTCAGATGTCTATATTGATTAAAGATAAAATAACCGCAGGGCTTTTATAGAGTAAAGACATCTTAAAATCTCTATGGGAACACTTTAAAGTCTCTTTGAACAGGCCAACATTGTCTCTAACATGCATTAATTAATGATCAAAAACAACATTACAGAGCTTGATCTGTTTAATTCTGCCGTGCTGTGCGGTGCCAGAGGACCAAACTGACATCATATCTCTCCTCCACATGTTGTTTTCAAAACGAAACTTGAGCAAATGAACAAAATAGGGATTCTGGCTGGTGACCACCTGCAATCAGGCTGAGCTGATGTCCTCACAGCTCCGGGATGATGTTTACGGGCATGTGAGGTAAGCTGACAGGCGGATCACCCCCTCCTCTCTCGGAGGAGACTATGGAACTGGCTGCTTAGAAAGCAGAAATGAGATTAGCGGGGCACAGAACGGCCTGGTGCCCATTGTCTGCCCATTGTATGCCTGCATTATCGCACCCACTCAGGGTGTTGATGGGTCCACGGTTCCCCGTTGTTCTGCTGACGTATGCTGGGCCTTTGTGTGCCAGGTACGAGTTCTGAGATGGCGTGTCTCTTTATCGCACTGAGCTAATAAGAGTCAAATACACACAAATTAAGACATAACATACACTTCTACTGTTTTAAATAAAGCTAATTATAACCACTACAGTCATACACTATTCCAAACTCAATAAAAATACACATTTGCTTTATTTATGATTTTTTTTAATAGACAGATAAAATGACAATGACAGATTGATAGATAGAATGAAAAAATGATAGAACGATAGAACGATAAAATGATAGAAAGATAGATAGATAGATAGATAGATAGATAGATAAACAGCAGAATAATAAATAGATTAATAGACAAACAGAACGATAGAATGACAGAACAACAGAATGAACAAATGACAGATAGATAGAGAGATAGATAGAGAGACAGATAGAAGATAAAACAAAATAATAAAAAATAAAATAAAATAAAATAAAATATTTACTGTCTGCCAATAAAAAAGGCATTGACCATTACAGTGATGATATATTGTGAATCTTTACTTTGTGATACCCATCTTACTAAAACATCCTATACCCTCTATGGAGGGTAAACACACTTTTCAATTTCAAAACCATTTTGTGGTCTCACAAAACAATCTGACGCCTATTCCAAGAACTGTACACTTTGCTTACCCTGCAGCTTCTACCAGGGGCAACACTAAAAAAACCAAACACGTACTACATCTGTCTGACAGCTGATGATAAATCGAAGTGCTCTCTATACCTTAAACTCACAGGTACTCATGCGCAAACCAGCACACATCAGCGCTATATGTACATCTTAATTGTGGCCACATTTTGGCATTCCAGTGGCTGGGTAATATGAAACTTTGTGGGTTTGGAGTGTTATTTCTCTAACCTGAAGTGTCACTGTGTTGAGGAGGGCATTAGATGGCCCCTCAGTCACGGTAGAAAAGCACATTAGGATTTCCTAAGCACAACGTCTGTGTAATGATGATTTAGTAGTTGGAGCGAGAAGACTTCGGATCCACACATCCTTTTAATGCTACATAAATAAAGAGGTTATTACATTACAGTTCTCTAAGCGGACACTGCACACACCCAGTAAAGCTGTGGCATACACTGAATTCCAGCAAGATGCTGTGTTTGTATGAGGGAACAGTGTTGAATTGTGTCATGGAATGGCGGTTTACCTGCGCTCAACACTTTCTGGTATATATCCTCAGAGACACTCCTCCAGACCAAAGGAAACTGTTAGAAAAAGCACACATTATATTGTGTGTGCTTTAAATGTGTGCTTACATGTACTAGAACACAGTCCCACCGTGCATTAACTGAGACTCACATCTGAGCAAACATAAGCCATGTGTCAACAGAAGCAGATAGACAGCAGGGAAGAGAGACACCGGGATATGAGATCAGTTTCATGGATGATCTCATAATGGGAAGAGAGAATGTGGAATTAATCAGGCATGTTGCAAAAATCAGTTTCTACATTAAAAAAAAAGAACTTTTCATAGTCTTACTAGATTATTTAATCTAACATATTTTTTCCACTACACTGCCGTTTCTTGCACATCTTAAATAAGTTGTCGTGTATAACAGCACTGTGTTGTATTACAATGTGTTGCATTATGATAGCGTTTTAAAAAACAAATAACATTTTCACATAACTTAAACAGCAAATGGCACAATATTTAATGCTCACAAATCATGATAGAACTAGTGATGTCAAATTAATTAATCGTGATTATTCACATCTGTTTTAAAAGTTTGTGGTTACATAATGTATGTGTATACTGCATGTATTTGAATGTATATATATATATATATATATATATATATATATATATTTTAGGGATGCAACAATACAGTTAGTCCACGGTTTACGTACCTCGGTTTTTAACTATGGTTTTCAGTTCGGTTCGGTTCTGATATCTTGCCACTTCAGTGTGTTTTTTTTTTTTTTTTTTGCAACAAATGAACAAAATACTCCAGTAAACCTCTGTACACTGGCAAAAGCGTGGTTTAGTATATGTCTGCTTAATTTTTCTTTTGAGAGAGGTATTATTTTTTAAATTTTTACACAAAATAGAATTGGTATCATTCTGGACGCCAGAGGGCGCCCTCGTGCAGAAAATCCACATACGCATCAACTATTTCTGTAACCGAATAAAAACAAGGTATACCCTTAAATGTTTTAAATGATAAAATGTAAGGACAATAAACACTCGTCTGCAATAATATATAGTTTACTGTGTTCTTCAAGCCATCTTGTGTATTTTTTTATAAGCCATTGCTAATTGACATATATAGAATATGAATATAGAATTTATTGTCTGTGTCATTCTGTGATAAGAATCCACATCAGATCACATAAGGAAATTATTTCAAACACTCGACTGATGTTGAATTAAAAACAAGTTATAATGTTTTTTGACTTTTTTAACTTGTTATAAATCTTTTGTTGGACAACAGGTTTAGGAAGGCATGTCATTAGAATGGAAGATACTCTGCAAGTGTTGCTTTTTCAAATATAAGCGAGGAAAGCATTTCCTCATTTCAGCACATGAAATTGCGGGCACACATACAGCAAATTCCAAGAAAAATAAAACAAGTAAGTTATTTAAATGCAATTCACGAGCGCGTATTGAACCGTGGATGTCGTACTGAACGGTTAATTAATCGCGATAGCACTAAATTACATGTATCATGATCATTTAAAAAATAAAATGTGAGTAAAATGTGTGTGTGTATAATGTGCATATTGTATATAGTTTTATATTTGATTTATTTTTTATTTATTATCTATATCTATATTTAATTATTTACAAATACCTTTTTGAATTATTTACTAATTTTTTACACACATTATGACTGTCCATCAGTTGTGACCTTATATCAACAACTGACAGTTTTGCAGCTGGTAACTATTATGCATTTATTTATTTATATTTAAAAATTAATGCACTTGTCAAGGACTTAAAACTGTCAATAAACATGAGACATGATATGAATAAAATAAAGAAAAAACATGGTTCGTTCATTCTATCGTTTGTTCTAGTGTTGTTTTATTCTTTGTTCGTTCTAGCATTCGTTCTAGCATTTGTTCTATTGTTCCTTCTTTCTATCTATCGTTCATTCATTCTAGCATTCATTCTAGCGTTCGTTCTATTGTTTGTTCTATCTATTGTTCATTCTTTCCATCTATCGTTCATTCTATTTATCGCTCGTTCTATCATTCTATATATTGTTTGTTCGTTCTATCATTTTAATAATAATAAAAATATTTTTAATACTCAAAATTGAGTGGAATACGGGTAAAATAATAAAATCTATAAATAAATGCAGGCCTGTTAAAAAGCTTCCAAAGGAGGTTTATGTGACCTTCATATAACAAAAAACAGAAAATAGAAAGTCCAATCCTAGAACATAAATGTGAGCAAAGCTGAAGAAGCACTCATATATGGAGGACCATAATCTGAGAAACGCCTGACACCAACTGACAAATATGCAGTAAAAATGCATGTCTGATTTCAACTGGAATAAAAATGCTACCTTTTCACAATAAATACAGAGATGTCAGGTTGCAGTGCGAGTAGGTGAGGACAACAAACACATGACAAAGTGCAGCCTGAGCCACCATTTCTGAACACACCAAAGGCTAGTCTAAACATAACCAGCGAGTGAGCACATCACTTTTAAACTGCTTTTGTGAGATATTTCGATCTCATCCTGTTAAGTATAAGTGCACAATACAACACCCAAGCACCATCAAAGAGTGCAGCTGATAGCAGTTCATCAACACAAACATCCTGTTGCTAAATCCAGCATTACAAATAAAAGTACCCTATTTATGACCCAGGGCCAGCATTTCATATCTGTCCAACAGAGTGATAACCATGTGAAAAACATCAGAAGATAATATATCTGGCAGATCCTAATCCGCCGACCTTAACGTGAACATGGGCACAATACAAGACATCCAATACATTCATAACCCACAATCCAACCGCAAACAGATTAACCAGCTCTACATCCGATCAATAAAAACTCACTTTGGCGTCTTGTTTGTTTTTAAGTGATCGTCAGTGAGCACGGTAACCTGATAACGACGGGTCAATAAAAGAAAGTCATTTCTGGTCTCTCAACCCAGGTGGTACAAAACGCAATTTGATCTCAGGATGAGCTGTGACCCCATCGTCAAAAAATCTGATATAATGGAAAATGCACAAGGCCTGGCGTGAATTGACAAAAACCAAACAATTGCAACTACAACTGTATACTATTGGAAATACTGCCATTTTTTGCAATTATTTATTGTCATGAAAACATGATGACTTGAATAGCTGTATAAGACAGAATCATTCTACAGTGGAGATCAAAATAAGAGAACAACCTATAATTTCCTTAATTTCAAGGTCACTGCTTAGTCCTATTTTAAGTTAACCTAAAAGGAGAAGAAGGGCATTTTTAAGCATATTTCATGAATTAACTGTATTCTAAAGTACAGTATAAAAACTTAAATGAGATATTTAACGAAGAATCATAGAATTCTTACAGATACCTCCAAGTTATTGGTGTTAATCTGGCACCTTAATTTCCTTAATTACTATAAATGACAAACCCTGTTTAACTGGCAGCATTCCTCCAATTTTTACTGAAATTGCAAATGCAGGTGGCTGAAACCCTGCAACAGGAGGTTGTCCAGATGAAGGCCAAAGGGATGACCCTTTCAGTCAATGCAAGAGAAGTTGGATGTTCCGAATCTGTGATTTCTTGAAAATTGCAGGTTTACAATAACACTAATTCATTAAAGTCCCCCAACAAGGCTGATTCACATAAGACAGTGGCATGAGAAGACAGGATAATGCAGAGACCCTCAATAGGGAATCAGTTCAACACTGCAGCTGAAATTGCTTGCCAGTTCAGCGCTGAACAGGGCAAGGATCTGTCTCAGCTAAGCTCACCTTTGCTGAGGAGCATGTTGTGTGGAGAGTGGAGAACTGGTCCAAAGTTCATGTTAGTGATGAGAGCAAGTTTTATTTATTTGTTTCTAATTAGAAATATTTTGTTCAGGTCAAACTGAGGAAAGTCTTAAGTTCAAATGCAGTCAGTAAAAGGTGGAGGAGGAAGTTTCATGGTTTTATACAGCTACATGGCAGGGTGAATGCAAATGTTTATCTCCTTCAGCAACATGCAGTGTCTTCCTTGCAAGCATCTCCCAATCAGCCTGCAAATTTCATGCAAGATAATGCCCATATCACACTGCAAAAGCAGTTCCTTGAAGCTAAGAACATTGAAATAATGAAATGGCTGGGCCAGAGTCCTGATCTAAACCTGAGAGTAGAAAAAGAGTGGACCAAGATCACACTGGTGCAGTCTGAGAAACTAGTGATGTCCTGTGAATGATTTCAGCAGATCTGCGGCCAAAGCAACAGTCTCTACACTTCCTACTAATTTCTGATAGCTTTGACCCTCCAAAATTTTAGTTGTAATCTTCTTTTCATGCTACAGTGGTTACTGTTCTCTCATTTTGATCTCTGTGTTTCCCACGAATGCCTTGGATATTTTGTTAAACATGTTAGTAGAACAGTGGTATACCTACAGCTAATATTCCTTTAAATTTTAAGTGATGAAGACTAACAATATTTCAGAGAAAAATCAAGTATTTATAGATCGTTCTCTAATTTTGATCTCCACTGTAGAATTAGTGGAGCGAATCCAACAAATCATGTATTTACTTCATTAAATCACAGTCCATACAATTTGACAATTGCACTAAGCCATTTCACAATTTCGATTTTATTTCAATATATCATTCAGCCCTAATTTTGTCTGAGGTTTTCACAAAAAGGGACCCAGACTGTAAACAGTTTTTATCGAAACAAGTCTAATTTAGGGGGCATAAAAATGCCAAAGGGAACTGATGCAAAAATAACAGAAATGTAAGTTATAATAACATTCACAGATGTGTCAAAAGTATTTAGTGTCACCAATTACATGTTAAGCAGCTGTGGCAGTAGCTCACAAGCCCTGTCTTTGGATCGAGCAGGGAACGTTGTCGAGGTCTGGCCTTGTGTACCATAACTCATTCAGAATGGAGCGGCATTTCCTTCGCTCAGACAAGGCCGACATTATAACTCCTGTAAAACTTCAAACCCCCTTCCTGCCCTCACACACAGACCTGCATTGTGCTAGCGGGCCGGGCCTGGAGTGGTGCGGCCATTCTGAAGTGCCCAAACTGCCAAGAACATGTGGAGCCTTTTCAGCAAGTGCCATTCTATTCCCTGACCCAGGGAATTTTAGAGCTGCTGACTTGCCAAAATCCTCAGCAAAACATTTGCTTTTGAATAATCAAAATTCAGAGAAGACATTCCAGAGCCACGGTGCTCGTCTGTGAAGATTTAGGGGCAGGTACTTCAAGCCCGTTGAATCAATGTACCATTTCTCATCTTAACAAGGTTTGCGTCCTGAAGCTCATTAAATCAAATTCCCATCCCTAGTGATGCAGAATATACATATTCAATCAATTTAAAGTATTAGAGTTTCATTGTGCTTTGGTCAGAAATGTTTTTTTTTTTTTTGTCAGTTATTTTTTTATTTTTTTATCAGAAAAATATTTGTAATACATTATATATATATAATGTATATTTGTAGCATCAGCCAAAAATACATTGTATGGGTCAAACTTATAGATTTTACTTTTATGCCAAAAATCATTGGAAAATTAAGTAAAGATCATTTTCCATGAAGATATTTTGTAAATTTCCTACTGTAAATATATCAAAACTTAATTTTTGATTAGTAATATGCATTGCAAAGAACTTAATTTGGACAACTTTAAAGGTGATTTTCTCAATATTTTGAATTTCTTGCACCCTCAGATTCCAACTATTGAAATAGTTGTATCTCAGCCAAATATTGTCCTATCCTAACAAACCATACATCGATGGAAATCTTATTTATTTAGCTTTCAGATGATGTATAAAGCTCAATTTTGAAAAATTGACACTTATGACTGGTTTTGTGGTCCTGGGTCACATATATGCATTTAGCATAATTATATAATTATAATGTATAATCAAAGCGGAATTAAATGAAAATACTTTAAATCTACATGATTTATAATTTTATTTTATTTTATTTTACTTTATTTATTTTATTTTTTTTATTTTATTCCTTGGTCTAATTGCTAACTAAATAAATTAATTTGAGAGGTTCATTCAAAAAATATTTTTAAAAATAAAATAATTATTAATTAAATCATTAAGACACACACAAAAAATATAAATATAAAATAAATTATGTAGATTTAATGTATTTTTGTTTCATTCTGCCTTTATTTTATTTTTATTTATTTATTTATTTATTTAATTTAGTAAATTTTTGCCACTGTTACTTATTTATCTTATTTTTAATTAGAAAAATATTTGTAATACATTTAATATAAAAAAAATATAATACATCTATGAATTTAGCATAAATATATAATAATATATAATGTGCAATTATACTATACATTTTATATTTTTGTTATACATTATTTGTATTATATCAGGTATATAAATTGAATTTTACTCCAATGGTGTTTAGATTCAAATGAATGATTGTAAGTCATTTGTAAGTCATTAAAGCAAGAAGTCAAATAAAATAAAATAAGATTTAAAGTATTTCTGTTTTATTCTGCTTTTTTATAATCTGGTCAGAAATCATAAGATTAAGTAGAAAAAATCATCCTAAACTGAAAGTCATGAAAATAATTATTAGTTTAAAAAAAAAAAAAAAAAAAAAAAAGGTTCTGATTGAGAACTGATTTTTCCATTCCCAACCCTACACATCACACACACACCCAACATGAGGAGTTTGTGGTGAAAGAACAAATAATCGGGCGTTTATAGTGAGCAAAATGTATCTCTCTTATTAGTTGAGTAGCGCTGACATGATGTTATACAGCCTCATCTACACTCAAGGAGAACAGAGAGGGCATGAAAGATAGAGCTGAATCAGAATTAGTTGTTCCAATGACTGCAATCTCTTAATCACCGGCAGCTTCCTCTCTCCGCCGCCCTTCAGTCTTGGGTGGTATAACTCATCCCAGCAGCCTGCAGCGTGTGAGAGTGATTTAGCCACTCGACTGGGAAACAGCAACGTGTCGCTGTAATGACTTGGAGAGCGGCAGGTTTTTCAGGGCTGGGTGGCGGCTGCGACACCGCATGCAAGGTGAAATACGACAGCCATTTAGAGATGGAGGAAAGCCTGCAATCACCAGGAGAGATGGCGTGCTGGGAAAACACACAGCTCAACCGCAAACATGGAGGATGCACATCGGCACAGACTTTGTCAGCAAAACAAAGAGACCATAAAAGGATCCAAACTAGCTAAAAAAAAAAAAGCCAAAGGGAAAAACTACCTATGACTTGTTGGTAATTATCAGCCCATGACCTGTTCACGTAAGATGGATTGCGGGTTTTGCACAATGCCACTTTACATAAGGTGATGCTTCCTTTGTCCTCACCTTCTACCGCAGATGCACAAACATGCAGGAAGTAGGCCAATGCAGACTAAAAGAGAGCTGGGGAGGGAGGCTTATAACACCTCAGCAATAAATACACTGGCATGCTGAATAATACCTCTGCAAAACATAGCACCTTGTGCAAAAGAAGAAGGAAAAATATTTAAAAAATTATATAATACATTATTTCATATATATATATATATATATATATATAAAATTTTAGATATTGCTCCAATGTTTTTGAAAGCTTCCACATAAGACAATAAGAAACAAAAAAAGGCATGCAGATCTTAAGATCCCACAAAACGACAAGCATGCTTTTTTATCTTCAGATCAAACGTTAGTTTAAGCTGCTTAATTCATTGTTATTTTACTAAAGCAGAAACCAGCCTGGACAGTTACAAAAAAATCATACTTAGACAGCGTTTCATGTGAACTTGTATGCAATTCTGAGAAATAAAAGCCAGAAATGACATCTAAAATAGATCTTGACCTGTTTTTTAGTCTTGCATGAAAGGCATGCTGATTTATGGCTTGCACTGCAAGTTCTGCAATCCTTTGCAACTGGTTTTGTAAACTTTTAAGATCCACTGCAATTCCTTTCATCCAAGGTTCTTTTTTTCCCCTTGCTTGCTGGGGAATGTCTGGTGCTGTTCTATTTCCTGCAGCCCCCAGGCACAGAAAGCTGCAATGCAGGAGGGAGCGATTGGGACACATTGTTCTAGAAATCACACCGCCTGTTCCTGTGTGTTTAATGAATTAGACGGCACCATAAGGTGACTGCAGGTGCTCTATAACACCATGATGTATAGGAGAGATGCCAGATTCCATGTTGCAGTAACACAGATGCAAACTGCAGAATTTACATGGAAACAAAAGACGGAGGGCATCATATAGTGATGCAATATCTTTGCTGGTGTTTAGTAGTTTAGAATCAGGCAAATAACCATCTGCAAAAATGAACGCTGTCAGCTGTAGTTCAAGCACATTGAGCTACATGAGGAGAAATTAATCTCCCCCTTGGGTTTAATCAGGGGTGGGTCGAGTTGTGAGCTAGAGAAAACTGAACAGCCATTTGTGCCTGCAGCAGGAGGCATGATTATATTTGACAGACTGAGAGAATCAATCTGGCAATAACACAGATGATGAGAACCACAGTGACGTCTGGAAACCCAGACCACTTCCTAATGTTACTCTATGCTCAATACTGTAACTAAAATGGTCTCAAAAGTGACAAAAAGTACAAATGTGTGACGGTATTCAAAATCTAGTCAAGAAAGCTCTGTGTGCATCCATATGCAGTTTTGTCAGGTGTCCTCTTTTTACTGTGTGTGCCAGTATTTCTTGCCTGCAACAAAGAACACAGCAGGAGTCATGATGTCTGATTTATGAAAAAAATGACTCTTTTAAACAGTACCTTTGGAATCAGTTAAAACATGTTTGGAGAAGAAGCAGTCAAGCAATCATACAAACGGATCACAACAGTTCACAGGAGTCCCTAGATTATTGCAAAAAATATAATTGGTTAGCCTATTATTATTTTCTACATACACGTATTCTCTAAAACAAGATTCACTAAATACAATTAGAAAACATCATAGTTTATATCACTTAATCAACAGGAGCCACTGGGTCCAATTCAAGAACAAAATGACTCATTAGAACCAGTTCTTTTTAATGAGACACTCAAAAAGATTTACAAAACAGCCTTTAACTCACTTGTGAATTAACAATACACGAATTAACTATACATGAATAATAATTCATTACTAGTGCTGACAATTAATAAAAAAAAAATTAACTTATTAATTGCACTTTTTTCCCCAAAATTAGTCCAATTTAGCGTCAAGGTTTTTAAATACACTTATATATTGCAGTAATTTCACATTCAATCTTCAAATTAATGTCGAAACAACATTAAGACAGTATATTTTTAATATTTGTTTAATGGCAATTTTTTTATGACTGTAGGTGAGCATCACTGATACCAATACTACTGATGTCACTAGGAAATTGTTATTTGTTTCCTAATATTTAACCACTGACTTTAGCCATTCAACATTACAATATAATTGAGAGCTATTAATTTTAACATTTATTAGATTTTAAAAATAACAACTTCTATCTAATTTAAGTGAACTTAAAACAATCTTCACACAAACTGATTATTTACCTGTGCCCTTCAGCAAGTAGGACATATACAGAAAGTAAATAAAGTTATTAAACACTAAATACTTGATGAATCCTTAAAGCTACAAAAGTTATTGATTTCCTCTTTTTTCTTTTGTTCTTTGTTCTTAGGTTATTTGGCTGCTATTACTTTAAGAGCTGCCGCTGCTGAATGTGATGCAGATCTGACACGCATGTTCGTAGTTTCATTTGCGCTTTTATATGAAACGCGGGCTACGAGCACAATATAACGTCTGACAGGACTGGAAAATTCATTTTTACTGACAAATGGCCTGACAACATCTCATCTGACTGCAGTTCACTGTTATTGTACTGAAGCTGCCTCATTGCCTGTACCTTTCCCGCGCTCATTTGACTAGTGCCTGGTGCTGAGGCGAATAGAGGTCTCCCGTTCGATGTGGTCGTTAAGACGTTCTGCAACTAAATAAATGCAATTCTTGACAAGCAAAAAAGGAGACAAAAGCAACACTTGTGGGTGGGGTGGCCAAGCCTAGCCCCATCCCTGTGTTAACTGCATTAAATATTTTAATGCCGTTAAACTGGAAAAATTTATTGCATGTGCTAACACCCTAATTTTGACAGCACTATATATTACAAAACTTTTTTTTTTTTTTTTTTTTTTTTTTTCAAACAGACAGAGAGCTATGAACTGAAGTGCTTCTGAACAACCATCCTCAACTAGTGATTCTATAATTTGGCAAGCAAACAAGTCATTTGGCTCCTAAAGGTTTCATTTTAGTAACCAGTTGCTCCCAAATCATTTAGTTTTATTCTAGTTCTGCACAATAGTGCAAGATTATCCCTCACTGGCCAGGAGAAACTTCCGTGAAGCACCTTAGAATCCGAACAAAACACTTTGGGGCATTTGGCACTGCATAAATATCAACGTGAATAATCAGATTTACAAAGGCTAAATATCTCCAGATTGTGCACATGATGGCAAAAGGCAAACTGGAGAACTACAAAACCTGATTAGCCTGCTGTGATTATGGTAATTACGGTAATGCTGAAATGTTTACTTGTGAATAACCACCAAAGCTGCGCTGTTAGCCTTTGCTGAAGCCAGCAAGAATCAACTGAAGGTTTGAGCTGAAGAACAATTTACAATTTATTTGTACATAGCATTAAGTTTCCAGAGGCAGCTACCCGGCTGCGTGTAAAGTTGCTTAAAAGATCCCCTGAGATGCGTTGACTTTCAAAGCTCTCCCTGCAAGAGCTCAGGAACACTCAGTCCACCGCACCTGGAGCTCAGAAAGCTTAGCGTCAATTCCTAGCGACTAGCAATGCGAGATTCAGTTTTGCATTGGAAAATCAGCATGTGTCTGTATAGTATTTGACCTCTACCAAGCCTGAAGAATTTGCTCACTTCCAGAATGAAAAAAAAAAAAAAAAAAATCACCCCCATGTCATCCAAGATGTTCATGTCTTTCTTTTTTCAGTCAAAAAAAAAAAAAAAAAAACATAAGGTTTTACGCATTACGCAAACACATTGGAAAGGTCACACACAGTTAGCGTGCCTGTGTATTTCAGTTCAAAAAGGTAGAGTAGGGCGATAAACTCCTTTTTTTTTCTCTTCCAACTTCAAAATCGCCTGACAATGTTGATTTACCTTTTTTTGTACATGGCGTTTGACTTTCTTTGCGTGTTCGCTTTGTAAACACTAGATCGGCACTTTTGACTACGTTGTGAGTGCATGATTACGTAATGTGTGAGGTCGAGCTAGTGCAAGCATTTGTTGTTAAAAAGTATAGAAATGTTCATTTTTTTTTTTTAGAAAATGACCAATTTTGTTGTTAGACAAGACCCTTATTTGTGTAGAACCCTATAAAGCTGAACTGAAAATGCAATTTTGACCTACAAACCATTGGCCACATTGAAGTCCACGATTTAGAAAAATCCTGGAATGTTTTCGTCAAAAACCTTAATTTCTTTTCAACTGAAGAAAGGAAGCCATGAACAAACTAGATGACATTGGGGTGAGTAAATTACCAGGACATTTTTATTCTGGAAGTGAGCTAATCCTTTACAATACCAAAACAGTCACCAGAGCAATCAGCTCTACATTTATCCATTTCAAGATGGTTTATGTGGTTTAGGAAGATGGGAGTGGTGGGAGAGGATTATTGAGGACCCCTGCATTGCAGAAGCAGGATATTGGATCCGCAGAAGGGGTCTTGCGAGACCGTCTGAGGTGGGCCAGTTGAGAGAAAAAAAGAGGGAATGAATCTGTTTTCCTTTAAACTGATTTAATAGCCAAGAGACTGCAAACATGTGATGATATTTCTCTCAAATGCACTGAACTACTAAGCCAAAATCAAATTAAACAAATCATCGCTTTGAAAGAAAGGTCAGTTGATCTGTTTTTAAAAGCGAATGGGTCATTTCTGTTGCTAGATAAATACATACAAGCCCATTCCAGAGCAATGGAGTCAGACTGCCAAATGAGGCAAAGCTTGTGAAGCTGGTGGGGGGAGGAGAACAATCTCAGTATCGCATTCATATTCACAGTCTACTACACATTAGCTGCGACAAAGCGAATACAGCTCAGATGGACCGACTGCCTGATGACAGATGCTTGGGATTGAGCTCTGACCAACGTTGCGCTGTTTGTCCACAGCAACATGATGTATTAGACTGTTTCTAGCCATTGTGGTAGGGTGTCTCCTGTTGCCATGGAAACGGCGCTGACGGGCTCGGGGCCGCCGAGAGCAGAGGTCAGTGGCGAGATGCCAGAATCCCCCCAACAGGCGTCATTAAACAATGCAAAGTGGACACAGCGTGAGTCTGGGACTGTGAGAGAAAGGCCTGCATTGATGCATTCAGCAACTGCGGTTGTAAAAAACAGTGTCTGTTCCACTGTAAGATATTGTAAGAAGACAATGACTGTGTTCCCAGCCACACCCTTTCCTTCTTGTGGCCTGAGGAACCAGGAGGACGGAGGATCTGGCTCTTCCGAGCTGAACAAATAAGATTGGGCCGCGTGACGGATGTTCCTGCAGTAGAGGGGTCGTGTTATCAGAGAGGCCTTGAACAGGGCAGTGACGGCCAATGCAAACAAAGCGTAAGCTAACCTCTCAATCTTCCACCACTAAAACTCCTCGGTCTCTTCCCACACACCTATCTTCGTGGATCTCCTGTGCTTGTGGGATCAAGCAGCCCCATTTGTTATTGAAGCCAAGGGCATAGGCTCACCGAATAAATGCTCGCTTAGTGTTTCCCTGAAAGTGAAAGGAGATATTTGGTGCATCCTGCTGCCTGCTTTGTGTTTTCTTTATCAGCTCCTTAATTATTAATGTACTTGTCACACTGCTAAGGGCAAGAGAAAAATTTACTAAAATTTTGACAGTCCACCTAAGCTAATTCAATCGCATGTGAATAAATGCATATTGTGGCACCAGCTTCCTTTGAAATGGTGAACATGATTTCACCAAGTACAACATGTTACTGGATCAACATCCTTGTTGATCCTTGAACAACATTCCAATCAACCAATCAGAATTGAGGGATAACTTTTCAGGAAATGTCAGTTTTAGGATTATGATCAGGGTTAGGTGCTTCTACACCCTTGTTAATCAGCTATCATTTCCCTCTGATTTTAGGAATAATTTATGGGTAGGGTTAGGTTTAGGGGTAGGGATTTGTCTATATATTTTGATTTATATTACTAATGACCTCAACAGCATGTTCATACACTAAACAATAAACCTTCTAAACAAAAAAAAGTAAAGAAAATTATATTATGTAAAATTATATATTATATATTAATTATTTATTACAGAAGAGGTCTATCTATCAGTCTGACCAATATAATTTACCTTAATTGGTGTAGTTTGATATAGTCCGTGTGATTTAGCCATATTTAATAATATTTTTGCTTTGAAAAAAAAAAAACTAGCTTGTTTAGATGTTAATTGATAAAGCACAAAACAATTTTTCAGTCTATTGAGTCCATTCTAGCTCTTCTAATGAAGGATAAACAGAGCATAACCACCAGGGACCAGCAACCCCAACCCTTAACCAGCTACACATATCAGAAGTGATGTAAAAAGGAAGCCGCATTGAGTGATGGTAGTAAACACTGCACAGGGCTAATTGTCTGCAAACGATTTGAGCTGTCAAGACCAACCATGCATGATGACTGAAAAGGTCAGTTTTGGCTGGGTCACCAAAAATGACAAAAAACAACATTCATAACCTTTTCCCCCTTCATTTGTGGTAGTAAATTTGTCACATGCATAGAATTCATCACACCTTTATGTGCCCCTTGAATGTAGTGGATGAACAGCAATATCTGGTGCACAGAGGGAAAGATAATCTATTATTTACTAAGATACAAACAGACTGAAATATGCCACAGTTTTAATTCTACCTGCAGAGATGAATGACAAATCCAAATGTGATGCTTTCAATCACAAATGGCGATGGCAGCTATATGCATATGAAAAAGTCTTTTCATACATCACACATCTGATTAAATGGAAATTAAATATTTTATTGTAATACATGCCACATCTGTTTTTAGACAGGCTGTATACAGGCACTGCCTGTTAGATATACAACTCCATATACATTGACCCCTAGGAAGATACAAGCTACTGATCTTCTGTAACATGTCTACTATTTCCTGACTCAATAATATTAACTTCAAAATGGCAGGCTGGAAAGGAAGAACACTGCAATCCCAGTATGCATTAATTTTCTGGACCACCTTTAAATGTTCGTTTTATCTGAACAACATTAAAGGGAGACTGGAAACTCATCCAACCAAGAAGCTGTTTGATGTCGCTCAGCTCAAAAGCTACAACTGTATCTGAACTTTAAAGCTACAGTCAGCAATACCCTCTCTCTCTCTCTCTCTCTCTCTCATTATGCAAAAAAACACACAGCTATATAGGAAGCTGCCTTCTAAGTCAACACCCTGTCATGGAACCCCATAAGTGAGCAATTTGATCACTACATAGGTTTTGAACAGAGCAAACGTCATCTCAGTGCAAACTGAAAGATTTTCAGACAGGTTTTCAGTTCTCAAATTAGCCAAAAATTAGAATATTTAATACAAACAAACACAAACCACTAACATACCTTAAAAAAAAAAAAAAAAAAAAAAAAAAAAAGTGCCTAATGTAAAAAAAGACACATACATTATATACAAATTAGGTAATAAAATAGAATAAATAAATTAATTAATAAATTAATTAATAAATTAATTAATAAATTAATTAATAAATTAATTAATTAATTAATTAATCAAAACAAAAAAGCAAAAGCAAAAGCAAAAGCAAATGAAATATATAAATAAAAACATAACAACAACAACAACAACAAATTATAAAATAAAACAACAAATAAACTAAACTAAAATAAATAAAATACAATAAAATAAAATAATTAAAATAAAATAAAAAAACAAATTTACAATAAAATTAAATTAAATAAAATAATAAAAAAAACACACAGACACTTCAGTTCAACTTCCTAATCTAAACTGCAATTACAAAGTACAAACAGCTAGACTGAAATAAAATCATGCGAACCGTATCTCATGAAACATGTTTATGGCTATTAATCTATCCATCAAACAAAATGGCTCTGTATTTCTTCCCATGATTATGTTACACTGATGGATACAAACACAAATTACTAAGATACCTTAACGAAAAGCTGTGCCTAATGTTATAGACATATAAATTATGTAAAAATAAGGTAATAAATAAATAAATAAATACATAAAACAAAAAGCAAAATCAAATAAAAAGTAAAATAATAATAATAATAATAATAAAATAATAATAATAATAATAATAATAATAATAATAAAATAAAACAAAAAACTAAACTAAACTGAACTGAACTGAACTAAACTAAACTAAACTAAACTAAACTAAACTAAACTAAACTAAACTAAACTAAACTAAACTATAACAAAACACAGATATACACAGTTCAGTTCAGATCCCTAATCTTAATTTTGGCTGAAAATTCTTGTAATTACAAAGTACAAGGAGCTAAACTGAAATAAAATCATGTTAATCATATCATATGAAACATGTTTATGGCTATTCATCCATCCATCCATCCATCCATCCATCCATCCAACAAAAGGGTTCTGTGTTTCTTCCCATTATTATGTTACACTGACGGATTCAAAGCCTCTGCGCTTGAGGGTGACATATTATCATACCATAAATTATACAGTGAGTTCCTGAGAAATACCTTACAGTTATTGTGTAACTAAATCATAAAGCACCATAAAAGATTTCTGTCATTTCAGCATTCCAGTGTGGGGTCAGATGACCAGGCCTCCTTAGTGTCAAGAGTAATTACCTCCCACTCCAATGGGGCCTTTGTAAAGTGACAGGGTAAAACAGACTCATGGAGAGGGAGAGAGAAACACGGGTAAGACAGAGACGAAGCACATGTTTACATCTGTGGAGAGGCAGTGTAAGCACATGTGAGATTTTGGGTGATGCAGAATTGGCTTAACATAAGCATAGGAGCTTACAAGTTTATGTCTGAGCACCAGTCTAAGCCTATAATGTTTCAGAGGTGTGAAACATGAAAAAAAAGATACAAAGGGAAACACATACTCATAATAAGAAAACATAATCAGAAAGCAGTGGGCATCAGGAAATGAGTGACTGATGTCTGCTTGCAGCTCAAATCTTCATGCAAGTGTCACATATCACCTTTGAACTTTTTCTGTGTTTAATGACGCCTTTAAGTCGAACTGAATCATGCTGTGGATAAAGGATTTCAGCTGGCACTCAAAGTACCAAAAAGCATCCATGGGAAACCAGCATATAAAGACGAGAGGCTGGAAACGTCTCACTAAACTGCCACTTAGAGGGAAAACTGCGAGGCCCACAGCTTGCCAATGGATTTACATTTGATCATTGACCACATTGGCATTTGTGACTGTTTCATGGGGAGAGTGCTGTGGTCAGGGAGTGCAGTATTTACGGACTGCTTAACTGTGAACTATTCTGGCTAGTAAAATAGCAGCAACAATAATTGACATGTCATAATGTCAATAATTCAGATTAGTACATTTGAGAATCTGAAAGTACAAGGAAAACTTGGCAGATCTACTAAATAACTTTGCTGGCAGGGTGCACATGACAGATTTATATATATATATATTTAAGATGTAGAACATTTTGTTAAAAATTATCCTCTAAGCTCTGACCACTTAAGTTAGGAAGCCTGCAAAAATATTACTAGCCTTTTTTTTTTTTTTTTTTTACCTTATCTGACCCCTAAAATTACTGATTAAACAAATTGGTTGAGTCACATTAAACAATATTTTTACTTGAATAAAAGCAGTTCACTAAAAGCTAATTTTGGATGATTTATTCACCTGGCACTGTTGTTTTTCCTGTGTTATTTCTCTGCTTGTTTGCAGCAGGGCATGTTCATACACGTATAGTTGCATAACCCATCATTTTCTTGTAACTGTATACATACTTAGCAGTTACACCATGCAAACTTTGCACTACACAGGAATATTTCAAGACACCTTAAAATATGCAAAATACACTATTGCTCTGGGCAATACAATACTGGAGTAATAAAATGATAAACGCACCTTGGAGTTTTAAAAGGCACGTCTGATTTATTTCGATTAAATGATCAATTGAAACAGATGAGCACAGTTATTGTATGAACTGGATAGAGGGCATAAACGTGTACCAGCACAAAGTGGGGCTGTGCAATGACTTCAAAGGAGCACAACCTCCTCCATCCTATAAATAAGGCCCTAAATTATTATGTAAGGAGGAATATTGTGCAAAACAGACTGTGCATGAAACACTGGAATGAGAGTTTCAGGTTTGGCTCTCATTATGGAGTCATGTGCAGGGTGAACGGACATCTGGTTTGAGTAAAACGAAGCCAGACCCTAGAAAGCCTATGGCGGGCTGAGATCCGCCTGTCCCCGACTCACAGGAACCTCCAAAGGTTGCTCATCAAGGGTCTGTGGGTAATCCAAAACACACAATGTTGGCTTCGGTGTATGCGTCCACTCAACGGCTCAGTCCACAGCATGTGCGTAGATAGCAAAGCTAATGTATATTTATTTTTCTTTTCTGCCAAGCACACACTACAAGACTAAAGTCTGCAAGTAGTCATACTTGCATATATGTATGGAAGCCCACTTCTGCCACTTTATGTCACATATTAAATTTTTTTCTCGTAATTGCAAGTTTACATCTCACAATTCTGACAAAAAAAAAGTCAGGATCACAAAATGTAAACTCTCAATTGCGAGTAAGTTAGAATTGTCTTTTCCCGTCAGAAATGGACTTTATATTCACACTTGCAAGTTTATATTTGACAATTTTAAGAAAAAAAATTGTCAGATACTCGCAACTCAGAATCTGACTTTATAACTCACAATTGCAAGTTTATATCTCACAATTCAGAGAAAAAAGTCAGAAATGCAGGATATAAACTTCAAATTGCAAGAAATAAAGTCAGAATTCTGAATTCAGTCGCAATTCTGTCATTTTCTCGCAACCACAAGTTTAGATCTTGTGAGATATGAACTCATAATTGTAAATTATAAAGTCAGATTCTGAGAGGGAAAAAATATATCTTACATCTCACAATTCTGACTTAATAACTTCAGAATAAATTCAGAAATGCGACTTTAATGCTCAGGAAAAAGCCAATTTCGAGATATAAACTCACAATTCTGAGAAAGAATTACGACATCATATCTTGCAATTCTGACTTTATTTCTCAAAATTGTGAGTTTATATCTTGGAATGCTGAGTTTCTCTGAATTCTGACTTTGTAACCTGCAATTGTGAAAAATTCTGAGAATAAAGTCAGAATTGTGAGATATAAAAAGTTTATATCTTGCAATTCTGACTTTATTTTTCAAAATTTTGAGTTTACATCTCGCAGTGCTGAGTTTCTCGGAATTCTGACTTTGTAACTCTCAACTGCAAGAAATTCAGAGGAAAAAACTCAGAATCAAAAAAATGTAAACTCAATTGCGAATAAGTCAGA
Organism: Labeo rohita; assembly: GCF_022985175.1. NCBI lineage: Eukaryota > Metazoa > Chordata > Actinopteri > Cypriniformes > Cyprinidae > Labeo > Labeo rohita. The sequence goes on along the minus strand of NC_066879.1, from coordinate 28,093,511 downwards.
ATTGTGAAATATAAAAGGTTTATATCTTGCAATTCTGACTTTATTTCTCAAAATTGCGAGTTTATATCTTGCAATGCTTTCTCGGAATTCTGACTTTGTAACTTGCAGTTGCGATAAATTCTGTGAAAAAAAAAAAAAAAAAAAAAAAAACACCATCGGAAACATGAAATTGCGAGAAATTCAGAATTGCAAGAATTTATAAATCTCGCAATTCTGAGAGAAAAATGTCTTTATTCCTTCATAAATGGACTTTATAATTCGCAATTTTGAGTATAAGTCTTTGCGATCGCCTTTCCTAATAATGTGCTAGTTAGCAAGTTTAGCGGCTAAACGCGGCTAAAGTAAACAGGCTCATCACTCCACAGAGAGAAGAGAGGGGCGGGCAGGCGAGCAGAGCTCATTTGCATTTAAACCAGCCTCGACCAGAATTGGCTGATTTTTGCAGAGCTGATTTTGGCAAGGTAAAAAGGGTGTTGTTTTACACTACCATTGAGAATTTTTAACCAAAGTATATTATAGACTTTTCATTAAGACCTTAAAGAATCATAACAACTTGTGGAAAATGGGCATCCAATGACCCCTTTAAAGTTCAAAGCAAAGCTGGGCTGATGAGGAGGAGGATTTTGGCTTTTTGAGCCTACGCTCACATGTTGCTTACAGAAAAAAATCCAAATGAAAAATGCTTTGATACATAGGAACACCTAAAATGGCTCCAAGTCATTTGTGCTAACACATCAGAATACAGATGAGGCATAAGCTTGGCTCATCTCCTCTCCCCCAACATCAGATCAGTGCAAACCTGAGCATGTTTGTGGAGGGGGGAACAAAGAAAGACCACATATTAAGAGAAAAAACAAAAAACAGTGATGAATTGCTTCATTAAAAAAGCATTAGTGGAAGTGTGACCCAGTCAGACAAGCCGTGTCCCTGCTGCATGGCTCACGGCAACAGTGCAGTCTAGCACTTCAGTACCAATGCTGAAAATCATGCTGATATTTTATACTTGATGACTGTATTCTGTAGTGCAGATTCAAGATAATCACCAGGCCTGTATCTCCGCCAATATTCTTCCTTGACAGACAAAAAGAACTTGACTGTTAGCAGTTATACTGTAAACAGTAGGAATACATGATATTAAAATTCTGTCTGAGATATAAAATACTGGCTAGTATATCCAATAATCAACTATTGCTAAATGTAATATATATATATATATATATATATATATATATATATATGTGTGTGTGTGTGTATGTAATATATATATATATATATTACATACACACACACACACACAATGAATTAAGACAAACAAATGAATAAGAAAAAATTAAAAACAATTATTAAAAAAAAACAACAACTCATAAACAAATAAATAAAATAAATAAATGGAATTGCATTCCTAGAACTAAATACTCATAAAATCAATTACAACCATATAGACTCTCCATTAAAGCAAGTACTCAACTCTTGTGGTTAGTAATGAATTAAAAGCCACTCAATAGCTATATCACTAAAAAAAACAGTTTATGAAATGATGTGAATGATGTAAAAGGCACAGAGGAGAGTCTTGTCTGTGGTAAAGAACAGTAAGATAAAGGTTAAATCTTGTGGAGAACATATTCTACTCGTCAGGCTTTTGTGATCAGCGTTGACGGGAAAATATATACCTACAAAAGTTTCAGTTTGGTGGAAAAACATGTCTGTGGTATTGAGATGAAGGGAAAGTTTAATTATGCTGAAGAGAGGCACACCTAAATATCATTCTTACACCCATAAATTTACAAAAGATGAAGGCAGATGTCTTCGTTTTTGGCAGCCAGTATTTTTTTCCAGTCTGCAGCACAAAGCAACAGTCAACAACCAGACATCTGAGTGTTTAAATGCTAAAGTGGGGATGGTAGGTGTTATATCATTCTTCACACAATCCATGATTGCTAACTCAACTTTGCTAACCATTGTTTGCTAACCAAGGTGGATTAAACCAGTATCCAGCTGGATGTCAAGTAAGGAAGTGAGCTAGAAAGCCACGTAGCGGTCAGTAACTGTAATCAAGAGCCGGCCTAACAGAGGCAGGAAACAAAGCAAGCCTTAACACAAAGAAAAAATCTGTTTCCTCTCCAGACCCAAGGGACTTCTCAGACATCCAATACCTCAGTTTCAATTGTTTTTCATTTAGGCTGGGTTTATTTAGAGGAACTGCTGCCCTTTATTCTTTATTTATTGACTTTTAAATTGAGGATATGAATATGGCGTTGTTGATGTACAAGGCTTTTTATAGCTCCTCACTTATTCTGTGCATTTGTAAACATAAAAACAACTCATCAGTCCAAGTCGTTCTATATTTTGGATCATATTTACAATCAACGTAGAGCCGAGACTTGTGGATATACGAGATGGATTCTAATTATTATACAGGCTGCCTGTGGTCTCTCATGAAACTGTCTCTACACTGAGGTATGCCATATGGAAATTAATACAAAGCAGAAAACAACATGCCGAAGTGTGTGGTCAACCGTGTGTTAAAACGTCATGTGTTTGCAATTATTAAAAGTCAGGTTAAGAAGGGGGAGGGGGAGGAAAACACCAAAAACCAATGTGTCATATTTCATCCTGACTGACAAACATCATTTCAGGGGTTGCGAGAAAAAGCAGGAAAGAGCAGGCCAAGAAAAAAAGAACAATAGAAGAACAGAGACTGCTTTGGTCCTGCAGGTCTACACAATGCTCTTATTGTTAGTCCAGAACCACAGCAGATCTGGAAAGAAAGGAGAAGAAGAAAGAAAAGACACCAGCCCTCTCCAAAGACTGTGATCCTGACTCATGTTGCACATTCCTACAGGTCTCAGGTCTGTTGCCGTGCGAGACGTGGACTCTGTTCTCAAAGTGGCTGGGCTTAAATGAGCAGAGGAACTGAAACATCCTTTGGGCAAAACCGAGCAGAAAATGTTTCCTCATTTTAGTGACTGGTTTTCTCAGACGCCACAGTGTCAAAGAGATGAAGTTGACAAGGTGCGAAGCAATGAGCTGGTCGGACAAGCTGGTGGAGGAATGTGTCTGCTGGCGGCATGCAAATATCAGCATAAATACCACTAGATTCATCCAAACCGAGTCACTGTTCAAGCTTACAAAGAGCTAAAGACAGTCATCTTAAAGGCAAAGTTCATTCAAAAAATGAAAAATCGGTCATTATTTACTTTCTTTCTTTCTTGGAACACAAAAAAAATATGTTTTGAAAAATGTTCATGCTGTTCTCTTTTAGAGCTGGGTTTTGACACAAATTTCAAGATTCAAATCGATTCTGATTTAAAAGCTTGTGATTCAATCTGATGTTGATTATTTTGGATACATATCAGATACAGTACATTTCAAAAGGAAAAAAATAAATAAATCTCTCAACTAATGCTGTAAAATATACATGAGAGCCAGCTGGTACTACATTACTAAAATATTAGGGGTTAAAATTAACTGATTTGAATACAAACACTTAAATTGTACTCAATTATGGTTTTATAATATTAAAGTTACAACTGCATAACTATATTTCTACTCCAGTTCGTTTGTTTGAAATATAAACATTTAAATGGTGGCTGTCATAAACGTGACGATTTTATTTAAACATAAATGAAACACTGAATAACAGTAAAATCATAATGAATATGTTATATGGTGCATATCTTTAGCAAAATGCTCCTCTCTAGAGTTCATTTTTCTAGCTGACTAACGAGTTTATGGTCACCGAATGTTTTTTTTTTCTGAGGTAAATGTGACATTATATGACATATTCTTTACAAGCTGTTATACTGATGTCATCGCACGGTTGAAACACTGACTGAGTGATTACATGAGACAGGATACAGATTTTGATAAGTTGTACTTTTTCTTTTAACATATCTTTGGATGCTTATTCATGTTTATTTCGTGCTGAAACTGGTATAAAAGCAGTTTATGTGTGCCTTAGTGCTGCTGCTTCTCTTGAACTGAGGTGCTACAGCGATCTGTCACTCATTAAACAGCATCAAAACGACATTTATTGTTTGAATACCGTAATAAAATGAACAGAATTTAAATCTGAGACTTTGTTTCAAATCAAAAGTAACAAAGCACAAAGATCTTGTGATTTATTAAATAGGAGACATTCTACAATGTTCTGTTCATTAATTTAAAACAAACTAGACTAATCGATTCTTGGGATTTAAGAATTGATATCGTTTTGCAAAAATTAGAATCGATTAAAATCGAGAACTCTATATTTTTTTTTACCCAACCCTATTCTCTTATGTATAATGAAAGTGAAAGGGAAACAATTCAAAAACACAAAAGCATCATAAAAGTTGTCTTTTCTTAAAAGAAAAGAGGGTAAATGGCATACTTTTTAGTTTTCAGTGAACTTGCTCTTTTAAAGGGGTCATCGGATGCCCATTTTCCACAAGTTGGTATGATTCTTTAGGGTCTTAATGAAAAGTCTATAATATACTTTAGTTAAAAATTCTCAGTGGTTGTGTGAAACAACACCCTTTTTACCTTGCCAAAATCAGCTCTGCAAAAATCATCCCATTCTGGTCGAGGCTGCTTTAAATGCAAATGAGCTCTGCTCGCCCCGCCCCTCTAGCCATGTTTAGCCGCTAAACTTGCAAACTAGCACATTATTAGGAAAGGCGATCGCAGATTCATAAAAAAAACCCTTATACTTACTTCTGATGTAAGTGAAGCTGGATCAGGAATGATTTGCGCGAACATAGAAAGATATATGTAGATCAGGAGGTGCATTCCCTTCACAAACAAACGTAATTCACTGCATCTTCAGCGGCTCAGATGTGGGGAGTAAATGGCGACCACTACGTTCATTATTACATCCAGCAACACAACACCTCAATCGCTCAATCTGAGATATTCTTGTCTAACTTACATCCCTGCTCCTGCATTGAAACAGTGACGGTCGGACTTTGACAGCTGATCTGAGGTAGCAGCCTCTGTCGGTGTGACGCCACAACGACAGGCATCTGAGAATGGCTCGATTAGAAAAAGGGAATATTATTTTTACAGATTAATTAAAAACCACTGCATGGATTTTTATCATTATAGGGTAGATTTGTACATACACTGCCAACACACATTAATGCTCAAACAACATGTAAAAGTGAACTTAGCATCCGATGACCCCTTTAAAGGTGAAGTGTGTAATTTTTGCACAAATATGGGGTACTTCCATTTAGAGGCACTAGTGATGCAAAAATGAAAAAACTTTAAAGTGCAATTTTTAATGTACTATCAATAATCCACCACTCAGACAGACATGATGTTACACCACTCACAGATTGTGTAACAATTTGTAAATCATTTCACTACTAACATTTATGGATGCATACTTTAATTATCCACTGGTGCCCATGTAAAGACTCTTCCTAGTGGAATCCCAACATCCTCAAAGGAGGAACTAATAGAAAACAGCCATGTCTGTGACAAGCAATCCATAATTAGCACTTCTTAATAGGTAAGCCCCTTCCTGTCTGGCATCCTCCAATCAGGGCAGCTGAAACATTAGGGAGTACATCCAAAGTGTGCACTTTGACCTCTTTCATTTTCATCTGGTCTTTAAATTTAGAAAACTGACTGAGTAAATGCTCCGGGTCTTAGAGTTAACATCACAGTTTGGTTTGATGTCACCAACTGGCTTGTGTTCTCCTGCCATGCAGATTGCAAAATCCACTAAAACCAAGACTGCCCATTTTAGTCTAACAAAAAAGTAGATGGAAGACAGAATGTATGTGGTTTTCCACTTTGCAGGCTCTCTCCAACCCTCCCCCACACCTTCCCTTGGCAGAACGCCGGGAAAGTGCTTGATGACTTTACCGTGCCTGTTTGAAGGTCTGCTGGACTTCAGGACATTTAGCATGGACTGACACAGAAATCACATTATTTAGTCCAGCGTTACCCATCAGGGAGATGAGCCATGAAAATGGGAATGCGTGCATGAATTGCATACCTGCTAATATATAAAAAAAATGAAAAGGAAGGTAGTTTGGAAATAGCTGGTCCCTGAGCATGTTTATAAGTGGATGCAAGTTCATGAGGGCAGGTAAGCAGAGCGAGCATGTTTCTGATCCAGTGTGGCACAGTGTTTCCATTCTGATTGGGATTCACCTGGTGTTCATTTGTTGAGAAGCACAGCCGAAGATTAATTAGAAGAAACAGAAAGTCGATACAGCCATTTTCATTTCCACAGTAAATTATGCTGATCCAGTGCAAACAGTTTAATGAGAGTTTTAAGGGGTGTGATTTCAGTCTCATTCCTTCCAATTCTATGTCAGGTAACAGTTTGTGCATCTAACCGTGTGCATCCAGTGGGATCAGGCATCTGTTGTCGATTATGGCCTTTCTGTTGCATTCACAAACATTACGCTGTGTCTGTCCATTGGTGGATTGAGGGAAGCAAAAATTTCTCCTGCATCTGAAGGGAAAGAGGCATTTAGCACATAACAGATGTTGGAAACACAGATGATTAATTGGGTAAAAGCTCTCGAAAGTGACTGCAAGAGTAAGAACTGCTACAATGGTATGAGAAAAGCTACAAGAATGAGATATTACAGATATAATTTGGCCTCCAGTGGTAATCCACAAGTATCATACTAATGATAAAAACTTAGATCTGGACCAAGGTGTCCTGATTACAACAAAGACCTTCACCCTGATCCAGGTCAACTCCCTCAGGGCTGGTCTTCTGACAGGAAGTCCAAAAATCGGGGGTGAGTTTCCAATTCAGAAGCACACAATAGCAACAATACATGTGTGTTGTGCACTCCCCCTCTTTCCTCTCCTCTTCTTCCTTAAACAAACATCCTTCCTGGGGAAGATTATTTCAGATCAAGTCAGCTTCCACGTAAAGTAGATTTACATACTGTATTCTAGCACCACACAGGACACACCATCCATTCCATAGACTCATTAAGCACTAAAGTGGAGGGACTTGGCCAGAGCAGCAGCCATGGATCAATGCTGGCCTGTTCTAATTGAGGCACGCTCATTACAGGAAGGGTATTAAAAAGGACAAGAAGAGATTAGTGGAAACGTAACGATTCATCGCAGCTGCAGCATGGGTAAACAAAGGTTGATGCAGAGCCGTAAACCCAAATTACTTTCTCATCATCAGCCCTTGCAGATTAACTGAACATATTGGAATGGGTTGAAAGAGGTGCTGTCACTTTCTAAAAACTAGCCAAGCCATAACCTTTGGGATGACCACTAACAAACAATGCCCTTTAAATACATCCTCCAAAGCAATATCTAACTAAAATGGTCAAAAGCAAAGAATGCTATTTCATCAAAATATTGGGTTGATATAAAATAGACATCATAGGGGTCACAGTGGCCGACTAGTTAAAGGGTTAGTTCACCCAAAAATGAAAATTCTGTCATTAATTACTCACCCTCATGTTGTTCCAAATCCGTAAGACCTTCATTCATCTTCAGCACACAAATTAAAATATTTTTGATGAAATCTGAGAGTTTTCTGGCCCTGCATAGACAGCAATGCAACTACCATGTTTAAGAACCAGAAAGATAGTAAGGACATTGTTAAAATAGTCCATGTGACATCAGTTGTTCAGCCATAGTGTTATGAAGTTATGAGAATACCTTTTGTGTGCAAACAGAACAAACAAACAAACAAAAAAACTTTATTCAATCATTTCTACGGTTCTTCTGCTTGTAACCACTGATGTCACACTGACTATTTTAACGATGTCCTAGCTACCTTTCTGGGCCTTGAACGTAACAGTTGCGTTGCTGTCTATGAAGGGTCAGAAAGCTCTCAGATTTAATCAAAACAACCTTAATTTGTGTCCCGAAGAAGGTTTGGAACGGCATGTGGGTAAATAATTAATGACAGAATGACAGCATGACACCGACTTTAGCACAATCTCAAAATGTCAACTATCAGGCAATTAATCAGCTTGGTCTACATATCAATCACTAATGTTAACACATATTCGTCATGATCTCATTTCTCATTGGGATCAGCCTCTGAATCTTTTAGTCTCCTCAACCAATCAATATCTCACCCTGTCTGCTCAAAGCTCCAGATGTGTGAAAATACAAACCCGCTGCTAATGAAACCAAGTGAAGGTTTTCTCATTCTCATTCCATGTCTTTTTGCCAGACAAAGCCAAATAGCAGCTGCTTGGGTTGTGAAAACTCCACAATTTCTCTTGTCGGCAGAAAGACATGCTGTTGCAGAATTAGAAATGAGCAGTCAAAAGAGTGAGACTGAGAACACCAAGGATGAAATCCAGAACATAGTATGAAACTGATCAAAAGCAACGGTCTGTTTTGGGCCTCACGTGCAGTGAGTCTGGATGAACCCAGTCATTACTGACATTCAAGCAGGGAAATGCGAGGAACTCTGCCGAAATATGTTGAGAGGGAAAATGTTAGTAGGCTTTTGCACCCTCCCCCAAAACACCAGCATCAGCACTTCAAACAGAATTCAACAGTGACCTACATACATAGGCGTCAAGATACTATTAAAATCACTTAATTTACAAAAAACGCCTGCTCTGATTCATTTTCTCTGCCATCTATAAATTACAGGAACTAATGCCACATGAACGAAGGAAATGCCTTTAAATCTTCATTAAAACAATCTGTACAAACACTTCTGGTTCTTTTTCTATTGTTAAAAATACATCAGGCACAGCACATAAAGAGGGGCAAAGCATCTTCCAGGCTTTTCTTTTTTATTACCAATGCCAATTAGAGCAGTCAATCATTTCGTTTCCCACAGCTTCAGAAATCTCTTATATGCATAGTCACTTTTCAATTGCTTGACAGGCTTACTCCCCATGTCTGAGGGATTATAGCAACATTATCCAATCCTTCCAACCAGCTGTGGTGAAAAACAGCTGTACATTTCCTGTCAATCCTTGGACGTCAAGCCCAGTTTTCCATCTCTTTCAGTTCTTTCAGGTAGGAGAAGCTCTGAATGGTAGAGAACCTGAGGTATTGAGATTTACAGACACGAGTCAGATTGTTGAGATTCTGTTTGTCTGAAGCCTACGCATTCACTGGATTTTAATAGCTCAATATACCAGCATCAACTCCAGGGCACTGGGAATAAGAACATGATTTCAATGGAAAAACTGTGTGTTTCGCATCAAGCTGATGTTAATCAATGATAATCCAGTTAGAACCGTACGCAGCTTTGATGTGTCTTGATGTGACTTCTCCAGTTTCAGATTTTCTCCTCATGTCTGGTTGCCTCAGCACAGAAATGGATCACCAAGCAATTACTGCTTCCTCTTCTGCCACTAATTCAAGGCAGATTATTTAGCCAAATCAGCGATGTTTCACTAGGCATTGCTGCTTTCGAAATCTAGGCCATTTTTCAGTGTGCAATTCCTGAGAGAAGAAATCATGCTTATTATTGTTTCTTTCCAGATCCTGTCAGCTCAAGATTATTGAGCAAACTGATCTACAAGCATTTTTTTCCAGGCATGGCAGAGTAATAGGGATTTGCTTGTGGGGGAGGGTGGGGGTTCAAATTGGCAAGAGAAAGTGATATGACACAGCATTCAGAGGAGCTAGAGGAGGAACAATAGTGCAAAATTAATATCAGGTTTACAGATTTACATTCATTTTATAAACTGAAACACAGTCTCGTTGCATGAGAGACTTTTTACTGTTCATTGCATTTTACTGTTGCGTTTTCTTCTAGATTTATGTATTAAGTTGCTCAAGCAAGTACCAAAACATTACACTACTTTTCTTACGTTATCACAAACATTCTAAATTAAAAACCTACCATTTTTTTTAATTTAAATCTTTATTACAAGCAATCCTGTTGTTAATAAACAACTTTGTTTTTCTATCTCCACGATCTATTATTGCCTTATCTAAAAGTGCTCTTTTCCTTTAAACCTAGCCAAAAACCCATATGTATTGACTGTGAAACACAGTAAACTTTAATGATATGCATTTATGGTGTAATTATGACATTTTCGTGTCAACCTTTGTTCATATTTACTGCAAACAATGCGCTGTCACTTTAATTGTGCAGCACAGACTCCATGCGTAAACGATCTCTACACTGCTGCAGATACACTGCTCCTGGAACGCACTGCCAGACCGCAACCGTGTGCAGCTTGAACGCTTAGCTCCGTTAGCATGAGCGCAGAAAAAAAACATACACAAACGGAGGTATGTGAACTTGGCGTTATGTGTGTACGTGTCACATAAGGTTTTCAAATTACTTTATAAGTTATTTAATGAAGTGTACCTCACCTTCAGCATTATAATTGTTTTACCCGCGCCGAAAAGAGAGACTGAGACGGTGCCATTGCATGTCGTACCAATCCTATCAAGGCAGGCGCGTCATTAGCTTTAGGTCGGTTTATGAGATCGGCCTTTTTAGAGACCGCCGATCAAACATCCCTAAGCGATTATCGGCCGATAGTGATCGCTAGCCGATCAATCGGAGCACCCCTACTTTCTACTATCCCTATTAAAAAAAACACCAATGAAAAAAAAAAATCACAACCACATAATCAACTAACCAAACTAAACAAACAAACAGCTATAGATGGTTTGCTAGTCTTAGTTTAAGATGGTCCCCCATCCTGGTCACCTGACCAAAACCTTTCTTAAACCAGTCAAAAGACCAGGCTGAGACACTAGCTAAAACCATCATAACAGCTTAGGCTAGTTTGAACGGTTTTAGCTATATTTCAATGCAAAACATACATTTAGGCACCCTAAAGCAGGCTCATGTTCTGTTTAGCAATATTTATGTCAAAATTACCTACTTGAATGAAAATTCTCATCGATGAGAAACTTGATTCTTATTAAAGGAGATTTTCCCCACACTCAGCAGCAACAGGCAGGGCTGCTCAATTGCTCTATTCAAAGAGCCAAAGACCGGGCAAATACACAAAAGAGCAGGCACACATAACGGCTAGGATAACATGATAGGGAGCTTCACTAATGAAGTGAATCATTCAATTCGTCTTTCAATTAAAAACAGCTCCGTTATACTTCATCAGACATATGTTTCTATGGGAACGGAATCCCTCTACTGAGACAAAAACACGCGTTGCGTACACACATCTGTGCGAGTGAAGAAATATGCGCGGTGTATTGCAGTTACTTCATGAGATACATTACTACTTTTTTAAATAACCAGAAAAGATTCCCTAAGCTTTCAAAGTAACACTTTACAGTGTTACCACAGCGTAGTATGAATAACATTAATGAGGTTACAGCCATAACCGAACTGTCACCAAGCATCACACCTTTACTTCATTCACGCTCAGCAGTGCCAAAACACAACAGTTTTCGCTCAGATAAAACTCTAAACGCCTTTAAACGTGTTGCTAAGTCCCTGACCTACTGTAAAACATCTATGTAACGTTAAGCCAAGTTGACATGTTTCAAAAATCAATAGGTTGAACACAGCACCACACCAGCTCATATAGAGACACGCAGGGCAAAAGAAAACGCCCTGCCTTGTCTATACGTACAACCTACACAGAAGGAAACAATACAGAAAAACAGCACAAACGTCACATAAATAACATATTAACACCGTTTTGAATAGTAAAAGCATTGCTAAAAAGGTTTAGGAGTTATTATCTTTTGACAATATCGCTTCTCACACAGGCGACTGACTGGCTGACCGATCGCACATCTATCATTTCGTTCGGACACACTGCCACATGTAGAGAAGAGCTAGCTTTGTTTCTTACAAAGTCAAATAAACAGCGTTTTCTACAGCGTTTTCTATGGCAAAACGACTGCGTTGTGCTCGCACATATACACTGTAACCTATCCAACAAGAAACACAATGGAAGCCCTGGAAGAATTCACATTAACGATACATTTCACTTACCTTTAACTTGCGTTTCATATTCGGCTATAATCTCCTTGTCCTTTCGGAATTTAGCCGGAGACGTCATATTGATCTAAGCGAAATAAGTCCTGTCACAGCGAGAAACACCGCAGAACAAAAGCCTCTTCGCCCGCACTTCGTCTACAGATATCCAGTGAATATGTAGGAATGGAAAGCAGCGGATGGGTATTGTCTCCTGCCGATGATCAATCACGCCGCATTATTGGTTGGTGCTGCTGTTGGCTTCCTAGGTTGAATATGTCCGTGACAGCACGCGAGGCATGAAGCAAAAAAGAAGAGTTGCATCCCACCGTTCACTCACACTAGATGGATCCGAGCGACCAGACGCAGCGCCTTCAAAAGTTTCAGCCTTCCTCCAGCAGTCAGACGTGAGTGAGGCTACAGAGTCTTCTCAGGGCAGGATGAAGGCATGGATTAGACTTCCCAGCATCACACTGCACACACACAGGGCAGAAAAGAGTTCACTGGATCAGGTTTCTAAAGACTAGTTCCTTCCAGTAAACTTCCTCAAAATATTTTCGTTTCGTTTCATTTGTTTAAAACAGACGTTTACCTCATCAAAGCTCCGCTTTACAATGTTTAGTTACGAAAAATGTAAACTGACGCATAAAAAAACAAAATGTGGACAATAAATATGATATTATAATGATATTTCACAATATTTAGTACTCCATGATAAAAACAAGCATAACATTCTATGTGTCTACTGCATGTGAAACTAGCGGGTTTTTGAACTATTAATACTGCGCATGTAATATACTGATTATCCAGTTTTTGTCATTTGCATGAGATATTTCTTTATCATATTTCATAGCAATATGGCATCAATTAACAACACATACTTTTAACCCAGTGTCATAGGTGTGGAAAATCATTCGGACATGCTGCCATTTATGATTTTATATCTATGGTGATCAAAAAAAATACAAAAGACCGATTCTAACAACATAATTGTTGCCGCAGAATAGAAAAAGCATAAAACAAATGTATCCAGTATACTGGACAAATGGAAAAATTAGGTTAAAGAGTACTATAACATTGTCATATCAGGTAAAACAAGTTTTAAATGTAGGCTGTCAGGGTTGTTGCATATTTAAATCACAAGTCATAAAATGAAAGAGCCTATGAGCAACAAGAGGGAGTTTGTCGAGTAACGTGATGTGAAAAGCAGAGAGGCCCCTGGTGACTCTGAATAGTTCAGGGCTTTCCTTAAGGAGATTCCTGCATTTCATCCGGACGATTGCGGAGGTTTCTCGTGCCTAATGTGCCCGTATCCTATGCTGCTGAATTGAATCGATCAGCCACTTACCTTAAAAGGCGATTTCCATGTCTACAATCGAGTTTCATTTACCAGATTTCTCCCTCTAGACTTACTGTTACGCTATTCTCTGAATTTTCCCAAACTCAAACCCCGCCTCTTTTCAGGGAAGAGAAAGAACAACCCCCTCTATTGTCATTGGTTACAACACACGAACACATGACTTAATCAAATTGCCCAAAAGATACATTTCTGAGGCATTAATACTGTTTTATCTCATAACTCAACTGCATGCTGCAGATTTTAAAGGCTGGAGCGAATTAAATCACTTTAATCTTATACAAACTGCGTTTTTAAAAACTTCCTTGTTTCCCTTTTCATTTATCTCGTCCTTGTGCTCATGATAATAAAATTAATAATCATCAGAAATTATTTTTGTTTATTTATTTCTTCATTTTCTCTTACATTTCTCTTGTAGCGACGAATGAATCCTTGTCAGTCGGATCTTTTCAATGAATCAGTTGAACCAGTTCACAAACTCGGTCGTCGTTAACAAATCGAACTGAACTATACATTCACGAATTCACGAGTCAAACAAACTATGCGAACTAATTAACAATTATATTTCGCTTTAAAATACTTTAAAAGAAGAAGATAATTTATGCGCTTGTCGTCTGTGAGAAAATACTCTTCATAGAGGATGCACTTGTGTATCCTCGCTCAATGGTCCACTGGAAGCGTTTTCACTTAATTGCATCTCACCTTTTTTTAAACCGTCTTCAAGATGACTGATTTTCAGGTTATGCGCTAACTTGAGCACAGATTAGCCAGGAAACCACTTGAGGAAACGAGAAAGCATCAGTTTGAAACACCCAACAACTGACGCAATGAACTGAATCTCATGTGCAGTTGGTTTCAACAAATTAATTGAAAAATGCAAGCTTTTCAGACAAGACATCTAAATGTAGGCTATTAAAAATTACATTTAGGTTTTACATTTCTTTGTGATTTTATGAGCCGAATTGCTGCAGCAAACTGAACTGGAACATATTTCATCACAATAAACAACCTTAATAACAACATTTAATCAAAACAAACGTAATATGCAATATGTGCCTAAATATGGCATTTTTGGGACATGTAACCTACCATAACGGCATGTCAGTGACCACGTGATGATAAAAGAATCACTGAACCGTTTTTAAACCAGTTCTTTGAAACAACTCGTTCGAAAGAACCGATTTGCAGAAACGAATCGCACTTCCCTCCCTAGCTGTTTTACAGAAAGGCACTGCAACCAATCACCTAAGGAATTTGAGCTGACCAATCATGTGTGAGGTATGGTAATTTGGAACCAATCAGCGTTAGCGATCGGGCTGTTTGAAATCTTTCAGGAAGTGTATATCCGCTTTGACGCGGACGTAAACAAACGTAGCTTAGCAGTCTAAGTCCAGTTGTAACGATAGAGAGATTGTATCGTAGTACAATGTGCTTCTATGCCGCCTAGATCTAGAACGATCTGATATCCGATACCAGGTAAGAATGATTCTATGGCATGCTTAGTAAAAAACTACTTCATATTTTAGTTAGCTAGCTAGCTCTCTAATAAGAAAAGAACAGCTTTTCTATACACTAACAGAAGTGTAAAATGAGCAGGAATTATTGAGATTTATATCCATAATGTTAATTTGAAAGGCTTTCCGTTTTTGTGATCAATAGACTTTATCTTGGAGGCACTGCTAACGTAATAGAGGTACAAACAGGCTAGAGCTAGCTAGCTAGACAGGTGCTGGTCGTTTGTTAAACATCTGCTGTAGCCTTCAGTGCAGGTGCTGACTCGTTGTGACCATTTTAAATCAACAGGACCCGGCGTTTTGTTAGGAGCTTTATTTGAGAAGATCTCAACTCTACAATGTCTACTTCAAATTTCAAGAATAAGTGTGTGACGCAAGTCAACTGTATATACTGTGACAGTCTGCTATGTATGAGAGGGATGAAAGCAGTACTTTTGGCTGATACGGAAATAGAGTTGTTCTCAACCGATATACCACCAAATAGGTGAGGCTTCCGTGATCAGATTTCACTTGTATAAATATGGTCATTATATTCTGTTTAATACATAAACAAGTCTGTGTTGTTTTCCCTTTTAGGACAGTAGATTTTGTGGCCAGCTGCTATTCCACTGAAAGCTGCAAATGCAAATTAAGAGACATTGCTTGTTTGAAATGGTAAAGAGGTCTTTATAACTACTGTTATTTAGTTTTTACTTGTATTGTTTGTATTGTGTAGGATAACTAGTATTTGAAACAAACAAATATGGTAATGTACACTACTGTTTATTTGGGGTCAGTCATTTTTAAAGGATATTATTATTTTTTTCATAAGTGATAAAGGCATGTATAATGTTACAAAAATGTAAATAAAAGCTGCTATTTTTAACTTTCTTTTCATCAAAAAAAAAAATAAAATAAAATGTACTACTGTACTACCACAAAATTAGGCAGCATGTTTTCTACATTAATAAGAATAAATGCTTATTGACTAATAAATCGGCATATTAGGATAATTTCTGAAGAATCATGTGACATTGAAGGCTGGAATAATAACTGCTGAAAATTCAGTTTTGCCATCACAAGAACAAAATATATTTTAAATTATAACAATAAAAAACAAGTTTTATATTAGTATTTCACATTCTTTATCTTTTCACATTAAAATAATATTATTGGTAGTGTATTATCCTTTTTTATTTACACTACAGAATATTTAGACTCATAGGTTGGCATCAAACATGTTTTGGTAATGTTCAGTCCATTGTTAACACTGAGCCATTTGTTGTTTTGTTTCATTGTGTCTCAAAAAGCATTTGAATCAGGTGTTTTTGTGTGTCTCTCTGGCTCTTTCTGCACATTCAGTGGGAATGTTGTGGGATATCATGTGGTGGCCCCATGCAAGCCCTGCTTGCTGTCCTGCAACAATGGTCATTTCTGGATGTTCAACAGTGAAGCTGTGTCCACCATCAATAGACTGGATGCAACAGGTTTGAGACATCTGATGTAAAAACACTGTCAGTGAACTTATGTTCACACAGCATTTGCATACCGTTATTTCAAAGTTAATCTGCTCATAGTCATCCAAAAAACTCCTATATGATTATAACAGATTTTGACATACAATTTTAAAACTTCAAACCTGTATAATTATGCTTGAAGAGCAGTTGCATCTAGGTTCTTTCTTCTTACCTGTATAGTTGCTTTTGATTAGGGTATGTTTTAACACTCAGTAGACAATCATGATACATGGATTGACTCACACTAGTTTTTTGTATGCTGGTGAAGCATATAAATGTTTGTCAGATGAATCCAGGGGAAAAAAAATTGCATTTTTATTGATACAAAATGTACAAAACATTAAAAAGTTTTTTTTGGCGGGGTTAAAAGGTTAAAATCTAGATAGGCACATTAATGCATTTCAGTAACTGAGCCTTCCTCAGAGTGGGCCGGCCTGGCACTTTTTGTGGAAGTCTTAATTTCCAAAATGCATTTGAGTCTAGACAACTTTAAAACTTTTATAGTTTGTATCACAAGATGCGCCTTGCACTATAAGTTTATCATGACTGATTGAAACCCAGCCAAAAAGCACCTTCTGTTTTCCACAACAAAAGACGCTGCCAACTGATCTTTTAAATAAAACTTCAGTTATTGTTTGGTATAAATTAGGAAATGAGTGTGAGCTATTTCTTGTGCATTTAAGATTAAATTAAGTCTAAGTACACATACACTACTGTTAAAAATTTTGGGGTCGGTGAGGGTTTTTTTTTTTTGAGCAAGGATTCATTAAATTGATCAAATGTGACAGTAGAAAGAAAGAAAGTTTAAAATAAATAAATGGCTATAAAAAGTTTTTTGTTTTGTTTTGTTTTTTCCCAGCAAGGATTCATTAAATTTTTAAAAGTGACAGTAAATACATTCATGTAATATTTTAAATGAAAAGTAGTTCTGTTTCAAATAAATGCAGTTCTTGCAGTTTTATCTTTTCAGCAAATAAATAAATAACTGCGCATTTATACAAAAATATTAAGCAGCATAACTGTTTTCAACATTGGTAATAAGAAATGTTTCTTGAGCAACGTATTAGCAAATTAGAATGATTTCTGAAGGATCACATGACACTGAGACTGGGGCTGCTGAAAACTCAGCTTTACCATCACAGAACTAAATTGCATTTTAAAATATATTAAGATAGGATTAGTTGTTTTAAATTGTAATAATATTTCACAATTTTGGTGTTTTTGTATGTTTTTGATCAAATAAATGCCTCCTTGGTGAGCAGAAAAGACACGAAAAAGCTTACAGACTCCAAAATTTATGAACAGTATTGCAAAGATCATATGTCATAAATAAGTCTTAGTCTGTCTCTTTCACAGGGCAGAACCTGCTGCTGTGGGGAGATCTTCCAGAACTGGAAGACAGTGACGATGAGAGACTGGACTGTCTCTCAGAAGAAGAATACCTCAGATAGAAACACATGTGTCCAAAGGAAGTAGACTCTGACGGTAGCAAACTAGTTTGCTTTCACTCACAAATCTCTGTTTAAAGCACATTGTCTTGCCTTTAGCTGACTGGGAATAGGCAAAAGGGGGTGATTAAAAAAAGGTCTTCACCATCCCAGCTTGATTTATATGCATTTTCTTTCATCATCCTCCCAGATTAGTTGAAGTATGTCAGAGTGCCACTACCAAAGAAATGTTTCTGTTTTCTTTGCTTTACGGTTGCAGTAGCACAAAACATGATGATTGGATTTAAAGGTTTATGATGTTATCGTCATATGTCTTTATATAACATTGACAGATGGATCAGACTGTTTAAGAAGAATAACAGCAGTGTTATTTTGAGATGTTAATACAAGTTATTTGCTCCGGTACTAATGCGGTTTTTGGGAGGCAGCCAAATGGCTACATAGATAGATTTGAGTTACAATCTTGCAAAATTGTATGCTGGTTCCACAAGTATAGGTGGTTTTATAGGAAGAAAATGACTGACATTTACCATGTTTTAATGGTTTACCAGTATATTTGTCATTTCAATTGAAAGCCACATAAAGTTCCCTGAAGACGGATATCAACTAGTATGTTTATTCTAAACAAAGTTCATCCCTGCATAATTATCTGCTTTCATCTGTATTTGGATTTTGCTCTTTTCACAGCTTTTACATTTGAAGTGGCACAAAGTGACTTGGCAGCTTTGAGTAGAGTAGTTTGGTCTCCGTTCAGTGACATTTAGCATTTCAACAACTTTGAGTTAACATTTTTATGGTACTTTGCTTGGCACACTCTTTTCAATTAATGCTGTGTCATTAAAAGTAGTTCAAATTTGTACTTTTCGTATTCCAGTTATGTTTCACTGTTGTCACAAGGGCAACCATGAAAAGAAACGACAGAAGGAAATCTGCACTTAATTACTGTAAATTCTGCATGACACTGTGTGACATACTGGACAAAGCATTTTTAAGTTTTCTGATTTTTCTCAATAGAGGTAACAAAATGATTTGCGTCCATTTCTTTTGATTTAAAGACATGATATAGTCATTCAGTAGCAGTTTTTCCACAATCCTGTTTACCATTTCACTGTGTAATGACATGATTTACCCAGACCATTTTTTAATATTGCAAAAATATGATGGCTGTTATGCTGTACTGTTAATGTCTTAGCGCAACATTTTATGTCATGTTGTATTAAAGATTGCATTTTCAGTAAAAATAACAGCAAAGAGAATAAACAACCACTATTGTGATAGCTTTCAGGTGTAGCATTTTTAGGGGTTGGCTCTTTTATGCCTTGAAGCGATCTTTAGTATGCGTTTATGACCAAAATGAAACAACGAAATATGTTTTGCATTTTAACTTATTAACAGAGGATTTATTTGATTTAAGTTATCTGTGTTTTGAATGTATTTATTAACAGACTTGATGCTGTATTTATACTGATATGATTTAATTTGCGCCATGTGAGGATGAGAGAAAAAAAAACAAAAAAAATTGTATACTTTTGATCTGCACTGACAGTATGTTGCTGGTTTAAACTTTGGGTTATTTTGTATGAAGAATGTCTTGATATTAAACTTTTTAATGTGGATATACCTGTGTACATTTCCTTTATTCACCAAAGACGTTTTAAAACGTTTATGCTTATGAATTGCTTTACATTGCACATCAACTGTTCATTAGTTGGCAAGGTTTAAAAAAAAACAAACAATAAAACAACATCGGTGGTACATTTGTAGGGCCCTATGCAATGTTTTATTTTTCCAAAATTCTGTTTTGTTTTGTTTTTTTTCCCCCCAAATTCCATTTTTTTTTTCCATCTTTCCATTTTTCTAGACTCTGAATTAATGGTCTAATTAATTAAATTCATGAAACAAACAGTATTTAACAGTAATTTATTAAAAGTTTAACACAATTTTTTAGGAAATTAAACCTTTTTTCTTCTTCTTTCTTTTACCATATTCTGTTTTCCATTAATTTTCTGGATTTTATTTTAAATGGTTTCATTATATTTTCATAATCAAAAGCATTTCTAATTAATTGATTTTCTGTGTTGTGTATTTGCATTATTCTGCTGAATAAATTCTGGTAAATATTTCTTTACAAATAATGTTTTAATAATAAATGTAGTAGTAGTAGTACTATCTTTACATCAAATTATATATTTTCGTCCCAGTTTCTTCAAGTTAAACTGAACTTTTATTTTGATGGGTTACTGTGAAGACCTTTGAGTTCCCCTTCTGTCGTACACTTCGCGTTGTGTCAAGTGTACGACACTAGGGGTCGTCTCTGCGTGAGAAGCTGCATCATTCACCTCTTCGTCGTTGGATCTACAGCACAGGCAGCGGTCTCTCCCTTCTCTAACACAGCTAAGTGTTGTGAGAGTTCCCCTGGGTGCTTCGAGGGCGATCAACAAGAGAAGATTCTCCTCTAAAAGAGCAAACCTTGCGTGTTCTACCTTCCCCCTAACGTTCAGCACGATTGCTGTGTTCACTGTTTGGGTTGCGAACATGCTGACGCAGCATTTGCTGAGGGCAATTGTTAGACTTGCAAGGACATGCCCTTGAGTACACGCTGCTCGAAAGCCACGTTCTTTGTAAAAAAGCCGCGGCTCGCTTCAACTGCTTCCCGCTCCGGTCCTTCTACTTCCGGGTACGAGGCCGCAATGATGTGCATTGAAGTAGAGTGAGGGGAAACGAGTGATGTTTTGCCGGGTTCTGCCCCGCAAACCACTCGCACCGTGTGTTCACCGGTCGAGCTCCCGGATGATTTTGATAGTTTGTCTCAGTACGGACTGGATCTGCTATTCGGAGCTCCTGCTGGGGAGGAGGAGATTTCTGCAGCATCGGAGGGAGGGTGTGACCGCCTCGTCTGAGCTCGCCTCTTCGGCGGCTGAGTTTCAGTCGGTGGCGGATGCTAAAATGGCTGTAGCCAAGGAGATCGGGCTGGAGACGGTTACGCCGCCCCGCCCGGAGCCTTCGAGGCTGGATGATTGGTTTCTGGGTAACAACCGCGACTCCCAGCCGTGCTCGTTCCCAGTGCATGAGGAGTTAACGAAATCGTGGAAGGCCCCTTTCTCAGCCAGAACACGATATACTAACTCCTCCTCCCTCAGCACCCTTGATGGTGGTCCAGCGAGGGGGTACACGGAGGTCCCCCAGGTGGAGAGAGCGGTTGCGATACATCTTTGCCCGCAAAACGCTGCCACCTAAAGGGGCTCCCATCTAGGGCTTGTAAGTTTTCTTCGGTGCTCGTGGCGAAGGCTTACACGGCCCTGCATGCCATGGCTATCCTGCAGGTCTATCAGGCCAAGGTGTTGAAAGATCTGCACGAGGGTGTTCCCACGACCGACTATGCTCTCCGAGCTACGAAGGTCATAGCGCAGGCGCTGGGAAGGGCGATGTCCACCTGTGGCTAAACCTGGCGGAAATGCGAGATGCTGAGAAAGTTCGCTTTCTTGACGCTCCTATTTCCCAGGTTGGTCACTTTGGCGATACTGTGGAAGAGTTTGTCCAGCAGTTCTCCACAGTAAAGAAGCAAATGGAGGCTATCAAACACATGCTGCCTTGGCGTGCGGCGAGTGCCAGCCCAGCTCCGCCGAGGCAACAGCCTCCAGGGGAGGCCCCCTGCGAGAATAGTTCAGGCCCCGCAGCAAGCCGGTCCTACAGCCAGACCTGCCCAACGGTTCAACTCTCGCAAGAAGGTGGCATCGCCAGCCCGTCCACAGGCTACAAGGAACCTTCGCCAGGCTTCAAAACGTTCCTGAGACGGGCAGCCCAGAGGAGAGGGATCGCTCGACAAGGGGACAAGTGCTGGATTCGGCTCCACTCCGGCTGTCTGCAACCCAGCAGACGGCCACCACATGGTCCATAAAAGAGCAATTTCCTTCTTCTCTGGGTGATATTCGCAGCGTTTCCGACCCTTCATGCGACGGCCGGACGCTGTTTCCTCCAATCAGAACATGTGTTGGCACATGCCTTGTGTTCCCCCATGTTCTGAAACAGCAAGTTCGTTCAGACGATCTCCCCCACATTCTCACGCGTGTCAGGGTTCAAGATTGGTTTGTGGTGATAGACCTGAAGGACGCGTACTTTCATGTCTCGATCCTTCCAAGACACAGGCCGTTCCTGCGGTTTGCCTTCGAAGGCCGGGCTTATCAGTGCAAGGTTCTTCTCTTCGGCCTCTCCCTGTCGCCCCGTATCTTTACGAAGGTTACGGAGGCTGCCCTTGCCCCCCTCAGGGAAGTGGGCATTCACATTCTAAATTATCTTGATGACTGGCTGATTCTAGCTCACTCGCGAGATATAGTTTGCACCCACAGGGATATGGTTCTCAACCACCTGGCTCATTTGGGACTCGTTTGGGTCAACTGGAAAAAAAGAGCAAACTGTCCACTGCGCAGAGTATCTCTTTTCTTGGTGTGGAATTGGACTCGGTCAGTATGACTGCACGTCTTTCCCAAGACCGTGCACAGTCAGTGCTGAGGCGCGTGAGAGCACTCAAACTCAGAACAGCGGCCCCCCTAAAACACTTCCAGAGACTCCTGGGCCACATGGCATCCTCAGCTGCGGTCATGCCACTGGGCCTGATGCACATGAGAGCGCTGCAGCACTGGCTTCATACCCAAGTCCCGAGATGGGCATGGTGCCTAGGCACATACAGTGTGTGAACGTCACACCGTTGTGCCGCAAAACCTTCAGCCCTTGGGAAGACATTTCATTCCTGTGGTCAGGGCTGCCCTTGGAACAAGTGTCCAGAGGCATCCTTGTCACAACAGATGCTTCCAAGACAGGCTGGGGCACCAAATGCAATGGGCATGCAGCCTCAGGGGTCTGGACAGGCCCCAGGCTGCTCTGGCATATCAACTGCCTAGAGTTGTAGACAGTGCTTTTAGCCCTGAGGAGGCAAGCATGTGTTGGTCCGCACAGACAATGCGGCGACTGTGGCGTACATCAACCACCAGGGTGGTGTCCGCTCCTTTCGCATGTCACAACTGGTCTGCCATCTCTTCCTCTAGAGCCAACACAGACTCAAGTCTCATTCCCGGCGAATTCAATCGGGTGGCCGATTCTCTGTCATGACAGAATTTGCTCGGAGGCGAGTGGAGGCTCCACCCTCACCCTCCGAGGCCCCCCTCGGGATAGATGCACTGGCACACAATTGGCCGAGGGACCTACTCAACTATGCATTCCCCCAGTGAGCCTCATTGCACAGACCCTGTGCAAAGTCAGGGAGGACAAAGAACGGGTCCTTCTGGTAGCCCCGTTCTGGCCCAGCGGAACCTGGATCTCGGACCTTGTGCTCCTCTCATCAGCTCCTCCCTGGCACATTCCCCTGAGGATGGACCTCCTCTCTCAGGGGAAGGGCACAATCTGGCACCTGCGCCCAGATCTCTGGAACCTCCACCTATGGTCCCTGGACACGACCAGGAGGACTTCAGAGACCTCCCACCTTCAGTGGTGAACACCCTTTTACAGGCTAGAGCCCCCTCCACTAGGCGGCTGCATGACCTAAAACAGCGCATTTTTGTGAACTGGTGTTCTTCCCAGGGGAAGGAGCCGTGGAGATGTGGCATCGAATCTGTGCTATCCTTCCTCCAAGGAGGCCTGGATAGGCACCTGTCTGCCTCGACACTCAAGGTCCATGTGGCGGCTATATCAGCCAATCATGACTTGGTGGAAGGCAGATCGGTGG